>NC_063164.1:57709261-58009261 GCF_023159225.1 Perognathus longimembris pacificus | reverse complement strand
ACCAAAATATCTATGGACACTGATAATTTACACAAACATAAAGTCAAACTTTTCAATTCCCAAATGATATGCAGATACTTCTCCTACTTTTTTCTCTTTCCAAAGGAAACTAAGTAACTGTAATGAAAAACAAAGCATGTGAAAAAATGTCTACTTATATGACATGAGTTTCTATTTTCTTGTCGGCGGCTATGAGCTCCACTTCTTTCTCCCCTTTCTAGCCCTCTCACCCCAGAAGTTGTTATGTAGAATGCAGACAGAAGTAAGGATAGATGTCAGAATAAAATGATAGACCTTCGAGTAGAATATTTCTGAATGAAAAGAATGATAGAAAATTATTTGCCTGCTAAAGGACTTTAGGTAGGCTTTGAGCACTGTTGGATTATGGTATAATGAGAATCTTCCAATCTGATACTGACATTATTTTGTCCTCATCAATTTGATTTTCTCTGGAAGTGCTTTCTGCTTGGGTGGTGGCCTGTATTTCTATAAGCTAACAAGCTTTGAGAAAGCTTGACAGGAAGCTGTTGAGTTGGCTACCAAGTTTAAGGCTTTATGTTTGACCTTTGTTTGCTTAGGTTTCAATTGTAGCTTTTCTGTCCCAATTTAATGAGAAAATGTAGGCAAGATTCAGGCAGGTTAATCTGTCCAGGGTTAAAAATTAGGCATGTTTCAGGAGTCTTCCTTATTCTGCTATGCAGGGTAGTATTTCATGAATAAAATGAACACTAATGGAAACATAGATATCAAGGAATATAATGAAGAACACCATGCAGATATAAAACATTTCTTATTTTTCCTTGCCGTGATAGGAAAAAAATGGCAAAAATGACTTCTCAAGAGTCCTGGCAAACTTTGCAGTGAAACATTAATCTCAGAATTTCTAAATAGGCTACTGAAAAATGAATTAAGTTTATTAGTCTATTGAACTTAAAACAGGCAGATCATTCTGAATTGTCCAAGTGGAATCAAAATAATCACAGGAGTCTTTATAAATAGAAGAGGAAGGTACAGAGTCAATCAAAGAGATGAGTTAGATGTATCATTGACGGTTCTGAGATTTAGGGGCTTTCTTTAAGTGCAAGAGGGAGGCTGTGAGGAGTGTTTGGTCATCTCCAGAAAATGGTAAGCAAGAAAGAAGGGATCTTTATATTAAACCAACCCAGAACTGAATTAAGCAAACTATCTCAATGAACCTGGAAAGAATTGTCTGGTAGAGCTTCCAGCCCAGTTAACATTTTGGTTCCAGCCTTGTGAAACCCAGCTAAGCTATTTTTCCTTTTGTTGCTAAAACTGTGAGGCAATAAATAAGTGTCTTGATAGTTGCTTGGTTCATGTCAATTTATTACGGCAGCACTAGCAAACAAGTGCATTCCTTCTAGGCTGACCTCAAGTCCTGTGTATCCCAGCTTCTTGATTAATCCAATTTTTTTTTCTTTTCTAAGCTTATTGACATTCTTTATTTAACCTTTATAATACTTCCCAGATTAGAAAACATTCCTCACAGTTTTCCACTTTTGTCTTCCTCTATCCACAGTATATTTGCCTATATGAAGCTTTTTTAATGTAATTGGCTATGTTTTCGTATAGTGTTGGGAGACCAAAATCAAAACCTTTTGCATGATAGGCAAGCATGACTACCATTAAGCCACACTTGCATCTTCTAGCACATGACTTTTGTACCCAGTTGATTGAATTGCTGTGTATATTACTGTACACAATACTTCACCCAATTTAATTAGAAGAATAAATATAAATATAGTAATATAATAAATATTTAAAGAAATAAGTCCATATTGCATAAAACAAAATGTGAAGCAAGAATATGAATGGTTATAAAACATTTTCCCCACTTTCTTAGAAAATAGAAAGTGCACAGATGAATGGTAACTGCTGGGTAAATGAAGTCCATGCTTCTGTCACTGAAGAAGGTACTGTATTCAAGGGCTACAATCAGCACTTAGTTGAGCAAAAGTAATCACAGAACCTGAGAACTAAAAGTGCAAAGTACCACTGAGACAAATGTGAGCAGTGAGCTTAAGTAAGAAGATGTAATGGAAAGTCAGTGAACATAATAACTGAACACCCACTTCTGCCACACAAGGAAAGTAGACAAATGTTTAATTCTTAAGGGAAGGAACAAGAAATGATGAAATGAAAATAAAGCAAAGTTTCACCTATAGAAAGTAAGCAGGCTATCTGTACAGGCTTCAGTATCTAGTGCAAGTCCTGAGAGAAAGAGTAAAGACGTCTCCATTTTGACATGTACAATGCAGTGTAAGAAGAGTGGTTGATCAGGACAACTTCCTGCAGTGAAGAAGGCCAGTAATCAAAAGGTTTCACTTATTTCATTCTTAAATATGAACAAGCTACCAATGGTCAACAGACAGTTGAAGAAAAATATCTTTGTCTTCAATGTCAGGAAAACTACAGAAAAACTAGAAGAAATAATTACTCAGCAAATGCAACACGTCAAGTTCTAAATATCATAATAAAGAAGATTTAAGAAGGCATTGTATTTACAAAGAAGGATGTTTAGGTTACAAAAGAAAAGGGAGTATAGAAAGCAAGGATGAAAGTAGGAAATTCAAAGGGAATACCAAATTTGAGAGACACAGAGTAAAAAAAAGAGAAACAACTACAAAAGCAATACATGCAAAACTGTTTGGTGTAAGTGAACTGAACACCTGGGGGGGGGGAGGGAAGAGAAAGGGGGGAGGGAGGGGGGTATGAGGGACAAGGTAACAAAGAGTACAAGAAATGTATCCAATGCCTAACGTATGAAACTGTAACCTCTATGTACATCAGTTTTATAATAAAAACTTAAAAAATAATAAATAATAAAAATAAAAAAAGAAAACAAGGATGAAATTTTAGAAATAAAAATTCTGATAATAAAATATCTTAGCCATGTGCCAGTGACTCACACATATAATCCTAGTTACTCAGGAGACTGAGATCTGAAGATTGTGATTGGAACCCAGCTCAGGCAGGCAAATCCATGAGACTCTTATCTCCAATTAATCACCAGAAAATCAGAAGTTGTGCTATGGATCAAAGTGGCAGTAGCCATGAGTGTTAAAGCTCAGGGACAGTGCTTGGGCCCTGTGTTCAAGCCTCATAACCAACAAAAGTAAAAATAAATAAATAAAAATAAAATATTTTGTAGTAGTAGAAGAGGTAAATTAATGATCAAGAAAGTTCAACAAAAACAACTATTATAAAAATGAGGGAAATACCTTAATGATATCCAGGACTAATTAAGGAATTTTATAATCATGTTATTCAGAATTCCAGAAAATAATTGTAATAAGAAATAATAATCATTATTATTAATAAGAAATAACCTTAAAAGAACTTCTCAAGGGCAAAGATTACCAGTATTTAACTAGAAAGAGTTCATTAATTATCAAACACAAATAATACAAAAAAGTAGCCACATCTAGACAAAATTAAAACTAGGTCTCAATAAAAATCAGACTTGTGTCAAAGTTAACTTCTTCAATAATAAATACTAAAAAAGAAAATGTCAATGTTTCTGGGCACTGGTGGCTCATACCTATAATCCTAGCTGCTCATGAGACTGAAATCTGAGGAATATGGTTCAAAGTCAGCCTGGGTAGGAAAGTCTGTGAGACTCTTATCTCCAATTAACCATCAGAAAACAAGAAATGGCACTGTGGTTCAAATAGTAGGAGGCTAGCCTTGATTTGAATAGCTCAGGGAGAGTCCCCAGGCCCAAAGTTCAAGCCTGACGACCAACCAAAAGAAAGAAAGAAAGAAAGAAAAGTGAATGTCCATGTTCTGTGGGAAAATATATTTTAACTTAGAATTCTATATTTGACCAAATTATAATTCAAGTATGAAAGTATAAATAAATGTCATTTTAGATATGAAAAACTGAGTTTATTTCTGTACTTGTCTACAATTACTTAATATGTTTTCTACATAGGTAAAAGAAAAAAATAGAAAAATACACAATAGGGCAGTCAGGAAACAATGGGCATACTTGAGAAGAGCAATAAGAAGACCTCTAAACTGATATAGAACCTGGGTTTAGGAAGACTTTAGTCTAGATGGGAGATGAACGAAGAAAAATTCTTACTAGGAAATGTGAGGACGTTTCAAGGATTTTATATTATTAGGAATCATTTGAACAATTTTAATGTGCAACTTAAAGCCCTTAAGTGTGCCAAGTTAGTCAATAAAGATAATGCTTATGAATAAGGTTTGTAAATTAATGTACCAATGTGAAACTTACTTTTGATCATAGTAATATGTACATTTAAGATGTTAATAATCAATTTGACCTAAATAAATGCTGTACAGTCCCCTGAATGCTGTTGTGATATTTCTCTGCATCTCAAATTAATTCAAAACAAACCCTTTAACAAAAAAGTAATATTATAGCTTGAACTCAGGACCTTGTGTTCTCGCAGCTTTCTTGCTCACAGCCAGTGTTCTACAATGCCTCCAGCAAGGCTATTTGTTGGTCAATTTGAGATAAAAATCTGTATTTTTATCTCCAGGTTAGCTTTGAACCACAATTCTTCAGTTCTCAACTTCCTGAGTAACTAGTATTACAGGTATGAGCCACCAACATCTGACAAAATAATTTAAATTTTTGAAAGAAAAAGTTAATAAGATGGTTGTATAATACTTGAATATGCATCATTGCATAGTCACAATATAAAAAATGGAAAATGGTGGATTGACAATCCATAATAATTAGGAGCTAGTCTGTAGTGTGACCGAATTTTGTCTACATCAAAAGCAGTCTTACATGAATGAAAAGCTACCATATAGATGTATGAATGTCAAACATCAAAACTTTTAAGTTATAACTCCTACCTGGATCTGTCTTTTAAAAATGTCCATTAAGTTAGTCAAAGCATCTACTGAAAATCTCTGCAACTGGGAGATATGTGAGAATCAATAAGTGTATGCAAAGAGAGAAGGATGTTGACATTGTTTAAAGTGGTTGTGGCAAAAAAATCAATGGTTATATATTGTAGCTTCTAATCATGATTAATGTCTACAAAATCATTGCAGCCAACTTGGTTTCTGCGTCTGTTCAACATTTCCCTTAAGCCTCATTAGGTGAAAAAAAAACAAGAGTCAAACTCTAGTCTTGACCAAAATTGTGACCTACATGTTATGCTCATCATAACACTCCTGATGATGCCATTCTTGTAACACATGTCAGAGATACAAAGCCTGTTGACATCATGTGTATGTGACGTCAGCTGGTCTCAGGTGGAAAAATGTCTCTGTTCATCATGATGCTAAGAGAACAATCTCCAGTGAAGATCATGTGAATGTAACCTCTGCTGTGATTCAGTAAGAGTAGGAAACACATCCATTAATGTTCAGCACTCTTATGGATACCAGAGTTACCATTTCAATGCTGATTTCTTTATGTTGAAGATACCTACTTGTAGGTTGCCCTGACGCTCAGAATCTTTTTTGCCTAGCCATTTTTTCATCAAAATATACACTTGTATGCTGTTTGCCACCATATTTTGCTAAGGGCAAGGTAAGGTATTGTTCTAAAATTTAATATTAATTTTCAGTGATCTTTGAAGAAACTACTGTAGCAATCCTCAGTGGGAAATTTGTTTGCTTTAGTGGTTCATCACTGTAAGGGGGAAAGCTGTGAACAAAAAAAATACTAAAGGAGAAGAGCTTTATTTGCCTCACAATTAACTGGTTCCAGGTCTTGTAGGCCTGGTGGCAGCACAGAAATATCATAAACAAAAGGCAAAGCAGACAAAAAAGCTACTCACTTCATTCAGCCAAAAAGCAGAGAGACAAGGAGATAGAAGTGTCCAGGAACAAGACATACACCAGTGAACTCCTTCCACTAATTAGGTCCATTAACTCACAAAAATCCATTCAGGTATGAACTGAACAATGGGATAATCCATTGATTAAGTGCTGTCTTCATTTTCCAGTCACTTCTCAGCACCTTCAACACGTGAGCATTTTGGATATGACAATTCATACCCAAACCATATCACAGTTACTGCCTGGTCAATTACATCTCTTTAAATTATCTTTTTTTTTTTCAAATAAAACTAGAAAACCTTCACTAAAATTGTGAAGGCCAAGTGAGCTAGAATGGGTAATGCAGGATGCAAGAGAGAGAATAGCTTCACACAGAGGGGCTTGAGAAATCTTCAGGGTGTTTTAGCCTTCAGCTAAACATAAAGAGTTGCAGTACATGAGGAATTCAGTCAAAGACCATGAAAGAAGCACTCAAAAGGAGCAGACCGAAAAAATAAACCAAAACAAAAACACCAAGTTTTCCTAAGACCTACAACACTGTTATTATTCCCAATATACAGAACAGAAAACTGATCATTCATTAGAATTTTTACCAAAGTAATTCTTCAGTAAAAGTTGTACGATGTGCATTGTTCTTGCCCAGTACACAGAAACTGAAGCAAGAACTGAAATACCAATTTGTTTTCATATAATGACCAAGAATCAGACCAAAGTGCAAGGATGCTGAAAATACACACCTACACACACATTCAGACACATGTGTGCACACACACATGCACACACATACTCTAGCACATGTAAAAGTAAAGAAAGAAAACCTACTAGCCATTTATCCAATAAAAGAAATCAACCAATTATCAGCAAGCAAGGTAAAATAACATACAATACAACTGATCAATCTAAACCTCCTTGGATATGACATACATAAGGATAATTTTAAAATATTAAACTCATTTCTATATATTCAATAATCTAGGAAAAAGATTGAGAATATTAAAAAGAAACATAAGTGATGTTTAAGACGCTCAAGTAAAACCTCCAGAAATTTATAAGTCATGTGGAAATTATATATGTGTGTGTGTGTGTGTGTGTGTGTGTGTCATGTGGATTTATATATATGTATATGTGTGTGTCTATGTATATATAGTTAATGGGCGTAAGAGCTCATTAGAAAAGACATAAGGAATGACTAGTGAACTTTAACACACAATAGACTCTGTGAAATAAAACATAGAGCCACAGTTCTACTTCTGGCTTTTGTTGGTTCATTCAAGATAAGAGTCTCACAGATTTTCTGTCTAGGCTAGCTTGCAATTGTGATCCACAGATTCTAGCCTCCTGAATAGCAAGAATTACAAGTGTGAGTCACCAGATGAATGAATTTTTTGCAATAAAATGACAACAATAACCATAATCCAACAATGCTCACACCATAAGAAATGGATTACTAGAATAGACCTATGTCTATATAATAAGAAATATTTAGCCTAAAATTACTTTCCATGAACAAAAGCTCTAGATCCAGATGAATTCCCAGAGGCATTTCCAAAACTTGTAAAAGTATAATATTAGTACTGCACAGACATTTTTTAAAAACTATAGAGGATGATAAAACCTCTGGACTCTGATACCACATCCAGAGTAATACATTTCAAAAAAAATTAGGAACCTATATCCTTTATGAACATAGTTTCAATCTTTTTGGCAAGCTTTCAGCAACTCAAGTCCTACAGTATATAAAGTGATCTTACATTGCTACCATGTTGGATTTATCACAAAAAAGCAATCTTGTGCATTTAGTCAAAATTTTTTTAAAGCAAATGTAAACAAAGACAATTCTAAGTAGAAAGGACAGTGCTGGAGGAATTTCAATACCAAACTTCAATCTGTATTACAAAGCTATAGTGATTTACAAAAAAAAAAAAAAGCTTGCTATTTGCACAGAAACAGGCCTGAGGACCAATGGAACAGAACCGAAGACCCAGAAATGAACCTGCAGACCTATGGCTACTTAATCTTTGATAAAGGAGCTAAAAGAATAGGATGGAAGAAAGACAGCCTCTTCAACAACTGGTGCTGGCAAAACTGGTTCAACACCTGTAACAAGCTAAAACTAGATCCTTATATATCACCCTGCACCAAAATCAATTCCAAATGGATCAATAACCTCAAGGTAAAATCAGTACCCTGAAAACACTACAAGAAGGAATAGGAGAAACACTTGGGCTCCTTGGCACAGGACAAAACTTTCTTAATAAAAGCCCAGAAACACAACAAATCAAAGAAAGGCTGGACAAATGGGATTACATAAAACTACAGAACTTCTGCACGGCAAAGGACGTAGCTTACAAGATAAAGAGAAAGCCCTCAAACTGGGAGATCTTCACTGGCCATACAAGAGACAAAGGCCTCACATCTAAAACATATGTAGAACTCAAAAAATTAAATTCCTCCAAACAAATCTTCACAGAACCAATGGCCCTCTCAACAAATGGACTAAAGACCTAAAAAGAGAGTTCTCTGAAGAGGAAATGAGAATGGCCAAGAGACACATGAAGAAGTGTTCCACATCACTGGCCATAAAGAAATGCAAATCAAAACTACACCGAGATTCCACCTTACCCAAGTAAGAATGTCCATTATCAGGAAAACTAATAACAACAAATAATAAAAAAGAGATATGGCCAAAAGGGAATGCTACTACATTGTTGGTAGGAGTGTAAAATTGTTCGACCACTCCGGAAAGTGGTATGGAGGTTCCTCAAAAGGCTAAACATAGACCTTCCCTATGTCCCAGAAGCCCAACTTTTAGGCATCTACTTAAAAGATTACAAGCAAGACAGCATGAAAGCCACCAGTACAACTATGTTTATTGCAGCACAACCTGTCATTGCTAAAATATGGAAGCAACCCAGATGCCCCTCAATAGATGAATGGATTAAGAAAATGTAAATATACACAATGGAATTCTATGCCTCTACATTGTCCCATTCATAAGGAAATGGAAGGACTTGGGGAAAAAAATCATACTAAGTGAAGTGAGCCAGACCCAAAGAAACATGGACTTTGTGGTTTCCCTCATAGGGAACAATTAGTACAAGTCTAGGATAGACCAAGCAGAAGAGCACAATAGCTCCAGAGCTATGCCCCTATGAACACACAAGATGATGCTATGAGAAATGAACTTTAAGTTATGGAAACACGGGATATATCACTGTTGTAGTTATTTTCAACATGCCGTGTGAAACCGTGCCCTTCTATTTTTTTTTTTTCATATTCCCTTCCCGTGGTTTTACCCCTGATATCACTGTAACTGATTTTAGTACCCTGGATATTGCATATACATGTATTGGAACTAGGGAAGGGAAATGGAATATCAAAATTGAGAGACAAAGGATAAATAGACAAACCAATGCAACAGCAATACTTACAAAACCATATGTGGTAAACCAATGTACAATTCACAGAGAGGGAAATGGGAGGGGGGAGAGAAGGAAAGATAGGGGAGGAGGTAACAAGTTGGATAAGAAATGTACTCATTGCCTTACATATTAAACTGTAATCCCACTGTACTTCACTTTGACAGTAAAGAAAAAAACAAAGGAAAAAAGAAAATACATACTTCTCTGTATCAAGAGACTTAAAAGAAAATCCAGGCCAATATTTTAAGAGGCACATGTTTGACATTATTTGTCTTTTATTTATGCATAGAAACTTTCAGCAGACTAGATACAGATTGGGACATTACCACAATGTCACATATATTTCTGAACTCTCTGTTTATTCTACCACGCCTGGATGAAGAACGTTGTTTTACATTTTTCAGGCACTTCTATCAAACAGTACCTTAGATGCACCAGCCATTGCTACAAGGCAAGAAAAGAGTTATCCAAATTGGATAGGAAATATTTTTTTCTTAATTTCAGGCAATCTGATTGTCTATGTGAAAACAAACCAAAAATGAAACATTTATGGAATTTACACCAAAGCCTTTAGAACATACAACCTAACATGTTCCAAAAGACAAATCAAATTAACAAAGTTTTTTCTATGGACTTTCAATCAATACACTTTGAAGAAATCTATCTAACAAAATGATTCTATCATTACTGTCAATGGGAGTTATTGAACTGAGCTTAACTGTTCTTCTTTGAAGAGGGCTCTGACATCAGGAGAAAGGTCAAACATTGCAAAGTAGCACTGTATTGTATATATTTCCCATGCATACTTATTTGTCATTTCAAATTCATTCAGTTGTATTGATAGCTTCTCACATATTAAAGTTTGGTAGACAATGTCTTTGGGATTGCATTTTTATTATGATTCTTAAAACATTTAGAAACACATATCCTTAAAAGAAGTTAACATCTGAATATTTAGAATACTGACATTGTTCACCAAAACTTACATTTTAGTCTGCTTTCTATTGTCTGCCTGAAAAGGCATTTTATTGAAGTTGTCAATTTGTCTCCATGCCCATGAATAGGACAATATAGACATGAAGTGAGCCTATTTTATCTGTTCTTGTAGGGGCAATGATACAGCTCTTCTATTGATTCTAGCTTCTTCCAAGTTATTCTGCCGAATATTGCCCTTATTCATCAAAAAGTGGCACCAGGCACTAGTGGCTCATGCCTGTAATCATAGCTACTCAGAGGGCTGATATCTGAGGAACAGTCAAAACCAGACTGGGAAGGAGATTCATCTCTACCAAAAACAAATAAACAAAATATAACCAGAAGCAGAGTTGTGGCTCAAGTGGTAGAGTTCCAGCCTTTAGAGAAAAAGCTAAAGGAAAGTGCCCAAGCCCTAAATTCAAGCTCCAGTGCCAGCACAGAAGAGAGAAAATGTGAAGACACATGAAATACCACTACCACATAAAATTATGTAGAATGTGCCTTCCAGCAAGGAGTTGCATAGAAAAGTGGTTACCACAAGAAAGGCAAACAGTGCCAAACTTCTTTTTTTTTTTTTTTTTGCCAGTCCTGGGCTTGGACTCAGGGCCTGAGCACTGTCCCTGGCTTCTTTTTGCTCAAGGCTAGCACTCTACCACTTGAGCCACAGCACCACTTCTGGCCGTTTTCTATATATGTGGTGCTGGGGAATCGAACTCAGGGCTTCATGTAGGTGAGGCAAGCACTCTTGCCACTAGGCCATATTCCCAGCCCCATTGCCAAACTTCACACTTGAAAACAGGAATGCAAATAATAGAAGTGCAAGTAAAAGTAGTCCAAGAAGTTGGAAAACTGTGAAAGTTATCACCTTCTTCCTAAGGAAATCTAAGTATGGTAAACAATCACTGCACACAATACCGCAAATATTGTCTTCAAATTTTGGTGACAGCTGTAAATAAAACACCACCATCAAGTCAGAAAGATAGGAAGGGAAAAGTTGGATGATGATATATTTTAATTCTTAATCATTGCAAAAGGTAGACTTACATCAAAGAATCAATTGAATATGATATTAGGAGACATACAATGTGCATCAGAGAGGTATACAAGAGCAATAGATATGACAGAATTTCTCTAAGGGTGAATATGGATAGATAGTGTAAATTTAACAAAATATCATACAGTACCTTTCAATCAACTATACTAATAGTACATAAAATGAAAATGACATGATATATAATTTTTTGTGTATGTGCCATTACTGGACCTTGAACACAGAACCGGTGTGCTATCTTTTACCTAAGGCTGGCACTCTACCACTTCAGGCACAGCTCCACTTCTGTCTTTTGAGAGGTTAGAGTTAAATGTCTCATGCACTTTTATGTCTAGGCTGGCTTTGAAGCAGAATCCTCAGATCTCAGCCTACTGAGTAGATAGGATTAAGGATAAAAGCCACTGGTGCCTGGCTTATACATTTTATTTTTAACTTTTAGGATAAGCCTATAAATAATTTATGAGAACAAGTATGTTTTCATTTATTCATTTTAATGCTTTTATAGATTAATCAAAATTATGGATATCATTTTTTCATATTTGTATCTATTATTATTAAGTATGTAAGACAGCCATGATAACTAGTAATTTCATTTCTGAGTTCAAGACAAAATCCTTTATTCTTTTACTAAAATAATTAGCATAATATTGAGCTTGTCCATTGTTAATGAAGATGCTATGCACTTTAACGAGGCGATTTTTCAGGAGCAAAGAAGAATTTTTTAAATAACAATTTCCCAAAAAATATTTTGTTATAAAACATAAATCAAGAAATTTGAAGAATTTGTAGTATAGTGTGAACCCTTCTGAAGGAGTTTCAGACAAACTGAAATTCCTGTTTTTGAGGTAGCAGTTCAATGTACATAATAAACATTAGCACCCAATAAGGCTTATAATTAAGCTTCACATTTTCAAGCTAAATATCGGCATATTGGACAAGTGACCAAGGAGTGCAAATCTCTAACTTGTTACAAGTAAAATGAAAATTAATTTGCTACTAAGATGAATGAGAGCCTTTAAACATGGTACTTGGGTTAATATTATTTTATAGTGCTGCAGACTCAAAAGACCACTGGTAACAAACAGCTTCATCAAAGCAGTAGCTCATCAATACAATTATGGCAGATTAATGACTAGTATCATTTTTTTTTGCCTTTGGTCATACTGTTCAAAAAAGTACTTAAGGGAGTACTGAGGGAAAGTACTGAAATGATATATTACTTCAAATTGAATAAAAACAAAACAGGAAATGGAAAAGAGGCAAAAAAAATAAATACAACAATGTGGAAGCGCGTGTATCAATAGTGTGATTTTATATTAGCTTTAATTATGAGCTTCCTAGAAGCAAGAGCAAATAGGGAATTATATTGATTCCAATTATGCAGAAGTACATTAAATCATTAAAACAGAGTTTCCTGCAATAAAATTCTGAAAGAAATTTTAACAGGAAATTTCTTACAAAATTCCTTATAAGGTACTATTGGCAAATGACATTTCTAATTCCTATTATTTTAATTTCTTTGCTTAGTGAGTTTATCTTTCATAGTATGTACTGTATATTCTGAAGAAATGCAGCAAACTACAAAATCATTTAAATTGTGTAATTTCTTCTATAATTATTTTTTAACACCTGTGTTATACAAAACATCATTGATGGAGTTGGAGGATATAAGCAGTAGATAGGAGTCATAATGGTGTTCAATGACCACAATCACTATCAATACACAACAGGAGCCAATCAATGTGCTTCATTATTAAGTGAAGATTACTGGAGAAAGAAGAACAGATTAAATGTTACCATTAAAAATAATTCTTAATTTGGAAGGCACTCCCCATTTCCATTTTAAGTGCTCCACCTCCTCCAAGGTGGCTTATGAAGAGACGTGTAGCATGGCTCCCAAGGCCAGTTGGGTGCAGCTACTTTTTTCCACTCTTCTAAAATTTGTGTCATCTAACCCGGGACAAAAGATGACTCATCTTTTGTCTAATAAGTCTTAAAATGGAACTTGTATTCTAACTCATCCTCCTTCAGATCTTCATGAGTGTGTGCCATCTTTGTGAAATAGCTGAAAATTTTTTCAAAAGAACTAGTGATATTAGTTCAATGACTAGAATAACTAGATAAATTTTGAGAATTCAGCAATGGGGAACAAGAGTCTTGAGTTTTAGAATAAAACACAAAAAACAATTAGGACACCATGAGATAGAAAAATAATCAAAGATTACAGTACCTAGGAAGCCAAATGAATGTGGATTTGGGTTGTAGTAAACATGAATATTGAATGTTTATATGTCATCCTGTCTGCATGTACTTTTTACTTTATGTCCAACTAAAGTCACATAGAATATAGAATCCTCTATTCTCCTTCCTTTTGAAATAGGAAAAAATCTAGTGAGATGACACATGAGCCACTGAATTTAGAAAGGAATTTAACTGGAATAAGAAGAGCTTTCCTTCTCATTTTCTCCTCCCCATCTTTCATTTCCTCCTCAAGTTAATCAAAAGGTTGACTGAAAGTCTCAGAGATTAAATGTTATGAAGTAAAAATATGTGTGATCATATAGGAAGAAGGTATTACTTACAGCAAGAAAAGAAGGTAAAGTTTAGGTGATAAAATGAAGAATTTCACTAATGTGGTGTAAAAATGAAAAAGTACAAAAGAAATTTGAAAATAAATTTAATTTCCTCATTTTCTTGTGTTACTGAAGTTGGAACTCAGAGCCTTCTGCTTTCTAGGCTGGTGCTCTAGCCTTGAGCCACATCTTCAGCTTGTTTTTGACTGGCTAGTCTGGATAAGGAAATTGAACTTTCTACCCGTCTCACCTCAGAACATGATCCTCCAGATCTCAGCTCCTTGAGTGCCTAGGATTACACATATGAGCTCTGGCACTCAGTTTTTAATTTTAATTTCTGTGCCTTCCCTAGCTCTATTACCTCACTGAGATTCAAAGTTATAACTATAAGACAGACATGGTCAAGTTTTGTCTGAATACAGTAGGCTCAACTAGCTCCTGTCCTGAAGTCTTTTCTATATGAAAATCAGGAAATAGGGTTAATTGATTTTCACAAGATATAGAGAAATACTAGGTACTTACTTGAAATTTTAAAGGAAAAAATAAATGTGAAACTTTTAGATGAAAAACTATGCCACACCAAACTAACGGAACTAGTCTGTGACAGTAATGAAAGTACCAAAAAAGATGGTCTTGAAATATATTAAAGTTGCCATTATTGAATAGTTCCCTTGTTACTACATAGCTATTAAAAATCATGCAGAGCATGTAACAATTTTTTATCTGTTTGGAATTTTGCCATTGCTCTCATTTCTAAATTTTAATGACTGTCTTTTAGCCCTTCCTGTAAGGTCTAGAGAACTCCCATTTTCTTTTCTGCAACAACAGGAATGTTCTCTCTATGAAATTTGAAGTATACTTGGCAAACTCCATAGTGGGTGAAAGATTGCTCTCTGATGATTTCATTAAATCTTGATTTTATGCTTATGGATAAAATCAAGTAACAGGTTTTAGGTGAATCGTCTTACAAGTGGAATATTTCTTAAATGATGCAATTATTTTCTTCCATGTTTTATAAAATGTATGTTAGATCAAACCTATATAAAATGTACATATTAAACTGCATTACATAAATGTAATTTCTTCCATTGCCCTCCTAACTAAACCTAAATGGGAAAAATATATTATCTAAGAATGAGAAAGTACAACCATTATTTCAAATTTAACAGTGGTTCACACAGAGATATACATATGAGACTGGAAAACACCTAAGGAAATCAACATTAATTACAAACATTCAGTAAGTTCCTATAATATGCCAGGAATTTTGCCAAAGGATGGAATGCAAAGATGAATAATACTTAGCACGTCTTCTTGGAACACATATCTTAGCTAGAGAGACCAGCAAACAAGAATGAAAATGTGCTAAATGCAACAATAGAAAAATTTACAACATCCTGAGAATATACTTGTCTGCCTTGCTCCCTTCAAGCCTGCTTGTACTCAGCCTTCATGAGAACAATGGTTGCCTTGCTGTTTCTAAATGATTCCAGAAAAGGGCAGCCAGGGTGGGGCTGGCCTGTACTCTCTCTTAGAAATAGATTACCAAATTAAGTATACTCACTGACAGGTTAGTTTTCTTTGTATTCCCTCTGGATCATTTTCTTTCTCAACAGAGAAGTTGATTCAATGATCTAATTAATAGCACATTTTCATGTTGGAGATGATAACTACAATGGTTGCCAACTAAGAGATGTAATTTGGCAGCAATGCACAAGAGATCATGATCTTCAAATTATGTTACTTCTTTGAATTAGTGAGAAGACAATGGTAATAAATGAAGGTCTTAATATAAGGCCTAAATGCCACCGTGAAGATTGCAGAATTAAATGTATAATCTAGGTTCCTATTTTATCCTGCAGATACCAGAACTGGGTTAATTGAACAAATTATCTTTAAGCTTCTTCTATTGTAAATAAAATTCCAAATCAGAGAAATAGTGCAAAATCTACTAACCAGTTTGTAGTAAAAACACTCAACACAGAATTTATTTTTAAAAATTAGACAACAAATATTTGAGAGTACATATTTGCAGACCCGCTAAAGGTTTTCCTATTATATTCAGGTCTCCTTTCCCCTATGTATATATCATGATTTCAACTTCATAACCTAGAAGGACACAGATGTTGTTTATGGAGAAATGGGAATTATTTCCTTCTGTTTTCAATTCCTTCCCTTGCCCTACTGACTAACAGAGAAATCCCACTGGTTAATGTGTTGCTTAGTTTACAACAAATGGCCTGGCTTTGGTGAGGCCTGATTATGAATTTTGTTCAAATATTGAAAGTGTCAGCAAAATAAAACCATCCAAAACTAAATAATAGTTGCCTATTTATTAATACACAAGTTTGCTCTCATTCAGTAAATAGAAATTTGTAGTTGATAATTTTGTAAACTAACATGATTCCTCATGAAAGCAAGTATTGCACTTACTCTGTCTAATCAGCTCACATTTCATTCACTTTGTAGTTATTTGAATATTGTTGAATTTTATTTATTACATAAGAAAGGCCTGGAATTCCTACATATATCATAAGCTCTTTGAAAACAGGACTTATAGATGAAAACCACTACTTCCTAGTCCAGCTGAAATGCAGATGTTCTATTGTGAAGAGAGTTAAGAAGAACTTGAGTTAACAATGAATAAGAAGATTCTTTTAAGAAGCAAGAGGCAGTGAAACAGTCCAGATGTGTTTATTACAAACAAAATTGGGTCATTAATCTAAAGTTCTCAAACCAATAATATTAATTAAACATCTTGCTAAAGTATAATTACCCATACTTTATAGAGTAGAGAAAAAGGCAGATGGTGATAACATACTGAGCCCTACTCAGATGCTTTCATTACAGCGAAATAAAATAAAAACCAAGCACCCTGAATAGAAAGAAATGTTGTACCAGTTACTGTGACTTGTTATTGTTCATTATATGAAGAGACCTGCAAAAAATAAAATTATCTCAAGATTACTGGTAGAACAGTGGTTGAAAGCATCATTTGAGTCAATTGGATCTAGGCTGGAGTTCTTATTCTATATAGTATATGTAAGATCTGAGCAAATTAATGAACCTTCCATCTTTCAGTACTTTTCCTCTGTAAAATAGGGGAAATACTGACCATGTGAGGATCAGAAAAACACATTGGACCATACAACAGGAACAAGAAATGCTTATTAATTGTAGTGATACCACATTGGATTTTCTGTCTAGATGAGATTAAATTTCTGCTTCTGACACGCAACAGCAGGCCAGATCAGAGAGCCCTGAAGACATCCTTCAATCGTCTCCAGCTGCCCTCCATCATCTCTGCCTCCCAAGTGAACTACAATGCTTAACTTAAGGGAGCAAAAGACTCAGCTTTCTCTGGATTCCATTTTTACCAACTCTAAAGATACATGCTTAATTAAAAGAACCTTGAAGAAACTCAATCTTGAATATCCTCATGTTTTCAGAACAGCAATGAATTCTCCCCTTCTGCCCCTTCTCAAGTATTCATTGTCATTTTACATTACATGCCATTTTAATATGATAATGGACAATAATTATTGAGTATTTACTGCATCATCCAACATTATGCTAGAGTCTAACCTGGATTTTCATAGATTCTCTCATTCAATTCTAAATCTACTTGTTTCATGGAACAGCAAATACATTAGGTGACTTATTCCATCCCAGACATGTAACAAGCACATTTCAAAATAAACCATCTTTACTATTTACTATTATTTCCCTCCTGAACATGTACATTCATAATCAAATGCTTGCAATTTTAACTTCTGACCATCAAATCTGCCTTGCCTGAAAATGAAGAGATGTTCTTTCTATCTCAATTCTCAATTGTCAAGACTTTTTTTAATTTAACATCCCCAGTCTCTCTAAGCCATAAAGACCAAGTTCAGATCAATTGTCATACAGAGCAGTACTGGCATTTAATCAATAAAGACCATATGCACCAAAAGATAAAAATATATCTGCTTGGTATAGTGACATAACTCCATCCAGTTTTCAGTAAGATTTATAAATTTAAACTACACCTCGAGGCTTTCATGCATTGGGCCAACCCAATATGTGTCATATACTTAGGGGTTAATCTAAACCACTTTTGAATTTATTAGAATTTTCACCATTAAGGTGATAAAATACTAAGATTTCTTCCCAATCCATATGCTATGTGCATCCTTTTATGTTTTCAGCACTAATTTCTCTTGAACTTCAATGCTATGCATGTCCCTCTTTTCTCCTCTCCCAAAATGTGCTGTAGATTTCAGTCACTTTTTTGGGGGGTCTTTTTCTTTGCAATGGTCAGTACATGGTTAATTGTGATTGATGGAGTCCTATGCAATTGCCCCTGTGGCCTTATTCTGTGCCTGGATCCTTCCAGTTTGGCTTCCCATGCTTGTTCAGATGCTCCTCTTTCTTGACATTTCAAGTGATAGTTTGGTTTCAACTATTATTTGCTTGTAATGCCCTAATTTATCATTCCCAGCATGCTATTCGGCTTTTAAATTACAGTGGCATATTAAATTTACATTTATGAGAATGTGAATAATGTGGAAAATCATTATGATTCTAGAATCCAATAGGTACTGATAGCATTATTTTCCTGTCAAAGTTTTATCTTGCATTTGTTTATGTGGAAACATATTTATCATCCAAAACCCTCATGTGGATCTTCCTAAAATTTGTATCTATAATTTGCCTGATCACTACCTATTTCCTGATGAAATCTTTCCTTCAAATCTTATTAAATCATTTATAAATGATGATTTCTTTATCTTACTGAGCTGTGGATCTTTCATCTCAGCAAACTTTCTCAATTGCAAAAGATTTTTTACGTGTGCTAAATTTGCTACCTTCTTATTTCATTATTGTTTATATGCAAGTAGAATTTGGAAATGAACAGTTTTAGAAAGTATTAAATAATTCTCAACTTGCAGCTTGGTCAAGAGCTTGAGAACATAATATCTTTAAAGGTTTATGAATCAGCTTGGACTTTTCCCCACACTGACCCTTACTTACCCCCTGCCCTTTACTTCTGGACAAAGATAAATTCTGCTTTCCACATAACATTTTATTATTTGTAATAACAACAATATTGTCACAAAATATTAAATCATTGTAACTAAGGTTATTTTCATGTTTGGCCCTACAGCTTATTAGCAGAAATAAAATGAGAAAACCAAACACTACCATGAAACAATTAATTTGTAGTAATTATGATTTTCAATATTCTTTGTATTTTATAAAGCACTGAAAGAAATGATCTGGATGTCTCAGTGCACAGATAATTTGGTCTTGAAAGGCAAACATTGGCTTAATCACTTTGTGACCTAGAAAAGTTATTTCATGTTTCATTTTCCACATCTGTAAACTGATGCTGATAACTATACACACTTAAGAAGGAGATTAGATGAGTTAACATCTCAAAAGTGTTTAGAACAGTGTCTGGCAATGTTTTTCAACGAACCAAAGGAATGATACATTTATTAACAATTTAAGGCACATATCATCATCTTTGCACAGCTAAGAATCTATAACTCAGGGAGATAAAGGATTTGTCCACAGTCAAGTGTCTGCAAAGATTATAACTGATTCAAATCCAACCATGTGCTCCAGGTAGAGCTTCCCTTTTTCTTCACAGGCATTGAATGATGTTCATTGTCTTCAAATTATCTATATCTAATCACTTATCATACTTATCCAGAATGCAGCCAATAAGTGTGATACATGGATATTCTGTGTAATGAGATGCTCCATCCAGTAGAACTCCTTAAACACCTAAGCAAATGTAAGAACACACATGTTTACTGCACATATACCACACATCCAGGTTCTGAATCCTTTTTAACAGCAACACCTAAAAACTGCTCTCAGACAAAATTCCCCCTTAATGAGACACTAAAAGACAGTTAAAAGCCTATATTGTTATAGCCGTGCCTTTTATGGCCTGATAGAAAATGAAGACTGGCTACTGAAGGTAATCCTACAATACTTCCCGAATAACCTCCACTGGCCAACAGCCCAACTCTTTCTTCAATGGCAGCAGCAGGAATTAAATACTGATTGATCTGGTTCCCTTACCCAACATTCACTAAGCACTATGCTAGCAGCCGGAGAAGGAGCAAGGTTACATCCTATTTTCTAGATGCTCATAGAATAGTAACAGAGATATCTTTACTCTTAAATATATAGAACTGAAGTATGTGATTATTTAGGACTCAAATATCAAATTATTTCTGAGTCAGAAACTATGAGTATACTATTTATGAGTGCACACTTTTAATTTAATAGATATTTGATTGGTGTGTGTGAGTGTGTGTGTGTGTAGAGAGATAAACATAATTTTGTTCTTTTAAATTAAAAACTATGAACAGATTTTGTAATTTGAACATACTTAAAGTACAAAATAAAAATGCAGGGCTATGAATATGGCTTTGTAATAGAGTAATTGCTTAGCATGCATGAAGCCATGGGTTCCATTCCTCAGTACCACATAAACAGTAAAAGCTGAAAGTGGAGTTGTGCCTCAAGTGCTAGATGTTAGCCTTTAGCAAAAGAAGCTCAGGGATAGTGCCCAGTCACTGTGTTCAAGCCCAACAACTGGAAAAAAAAAGAGAGAGAAGAAGGAAAGAAAGAAAGAAAGAAAGAAGGAAAGAAAGAAAGAAAGAAAGAAAGAAGGAAAGAAAGAAAGAAAGAAAGAAAGAAAGAAAGAAAGAAAGAAAGAAAGAAAGAAAAAGAAAGAGGGAGGGAGGGAGGGAGGAAAGGAGAGGGGAGGGGAGGGGAGGGGAGGGGAGGGAAGAAGATAAAAACCACCTAATGCAAAGGAAGTTGCAGCCCCAGGCTGGACACAGACAATGCTTTGTGGACAACTATATAGACCCAGATCTAATGAAATTTTCCTTAACCAATGAATGGGGAATTCATTTACATCCCTCCTCTCATATATCACAATATGAAGCTCATTAATACTATACCATGAAGAAAGCATAAAGTCTGTATTATGGGTTTTCCTCATACACCCTCTCTCTGCAAATTGTAATAAAATTTTATTTATGTACATTGATCATGATGATACATACTTAGAGATCAAAGTCAGTGTTTCCTTGTTTTTGAGAACTATATGAGGTGGTCACTAGCAAAGCACAAGTTCACAGATATGGCAATGCTAATGGCAATTGAGTATATGTCACAAATAAACAGTGGTGTTTCTTTTAAATCTGGTATATGAATGAGATTTTTTTTTCTCATTCTCACTGAACAATGAGCCTTGAATAGCACTAGAAATCATAGTAAAATGAAGAGGCAGAACCAAGTGGTTTAATAGAAACTAAAAACACAAAAAACTGTAAAGAAGATAAAGAGCATATAACAGTACAAAGAGCTACCATGAGCCATGATTTCTTACAGGGTGTATGAGCATCAAGGTTTTACCTGTCCATCTCCAGTCACCATACTGTATTAATGATAAAAGGTCCCAGTCTTGGAAAAAAGGTAGTCCCCCAAATCGTACCACAAACCATCCAAAGAAAATAAGTTTCCTGAGAAGTTATTGACTCAGCAATGTTATGCAGAAAATGCTGTGATAAAATATTGATATTTTTTCAAAGACTTCATCTATGGAGCCCTTACCTTTAGTAAAAAAAAACAATGAAACTATTTTAAACAATCATTTAGTTTTGAAAAGAAATTTTAATAACTATAAGATGCTTCTCTGGGGGCATATTTTTCATATTTCTGAGAATGTATGGGTGAGCTGAATAAATGAGTCATTTTATTCCAGTCAATAGTGTATTATTAACAAGCTGAACTTTCATTATTTATCATCTAGTCATGGTCTCTCTAGTGTAATACAAGCACAATGATTAAAACGTATGGGTAGTATATTTTACAATACAAATTGTGTGCTGCTGTTCTTTGTGAATCCTGAACAATTTAATAAATAGAAGAAACAGTTAACAAATGCGATTTGGTGACTTCTTGAGGTGCAGAGTATTGATATTGTGCAACATCAATAGAATGAATATATGTCACTTTCTCTTCACTCTGTTTCAATTCTTTGATAGGTGTAGCAGTGATCAATACAATAAGACTCAGCACTTCTCCGTCAAATTTGTTTTTGGCACAAACATTGAAAACTAAGGTCCCTTCCTTGTCTAACATAGACAAATGAATAATACAATAGTTTATTCTATTAATTTTGTAGATACAATGTGCTTTATATCTGCAATTCAGTTTAGAAGATTAATATGTAAAATATAGCTGCATTAATTATACTTCTCTGCATTGATGTAATAGGATATTGTACATTCAAGAATCTTCTAAAATAATCATAAAATAAAGTAGAAAATAGTTTCCTGCATCAGTGTAAAATGTACTTTTTAAATGACTTATCAAATTACAACAGTGATGGTATAGGTTAATTAACGTAGTGGGAAAAAA
The DNA here is from genome assembly GCF_023159225.1 of Perognathus longimembris pacificus. Lineage (NCBI taxonomy): Eukaryota > Metazoa > Chordata > Mammalia > Rodentia > Heteromyidae > Perognathus > Perognathus longimembris. Next base: position 57,987,017 of record NC_063164.1, on the reverse strand, counting down.
CTTAGAAAACGGTGATGAAGCATAGTATATGAGAATTTGCTTCTCAAAAAAACACTTTAAGAATGATTTTGTAAATTGTCAAATCTCCCTGAAAGCTGGAACCAATTTTGATAAGATGCTCTATGAAGAGAACCATCCACTTTTAACCAGTGCTTTTAAAATATAATTCTTTCTCTATCAGTGTTTTCTTTTTTCCACAGTACATTCTTCAACTGGTAAAAGCTAAAATGTCTTGAAATAAACCTGGGCTTCAAAGAGTTATAAAACCTTGCCACTGTGCAGTTATATTCACTGTATCTAAATAGCTATGGCCTTGTAATAGTTAAAATTCATCCATTTAATATCACTAATTATTTTTCCTCTGCAGCTTTGATGGGTTAGTTATAGCCTGGAATAAAAAAACACTGTGGTAAGGACAACTGTACAGCAAGGTTAAGTGCCTTCTTGTCTTCAGTACCAATAATTACCTTTAAACAAAAAAAGGCTGTTTTCAGATTTGACAGTTAATTTACTAATGAGTATGTGGACCCAATTTATAATAAAGTAATATTGACCAGAAATAATCCTGCATTGGTACTCATCTGAACTATTTTATTGTTCATGTCCTCTATTAAATAAATTGGAAAGGATTAATTTTCCAAGATGGGATTGTCAGAGACAGCTGCATAAACTAGATGCATGTCAGCACTAAATTTAATTATTGATCACAATACAATAGTGCTGAGTGTTCCAATCCCCCAACAGCTTCCAGTAACTATCAGCACATTCCAAATATAAAGACTGAAAAAATTTGATTGCAGAGGACTACATTTTAATAAATAAATTTTTCATCAGCACTAAATAAAAATTTAATTTAACAGTACTATTCATATCACTCGTTGAATTATGGAGCAAATCGACAATAAATGAGAGTGACTTCCTTTAGGAGACAAATTTTATATTAATGACTTAATGGCTATATTCAGTGTCTATGAGATAAATTTTTGTCCCGTATTCTGATAAAGAAATAAAACTTGTAAAGAGAAGGTAATTTAAAACATTCACTGGATGTTCTCAAAAGTCATGAAGTGGCATTTAGTGGCATAAAGTAAGCTTAGATTGCTATCTGGAATTCAGGACCATCATCTCCATATGTGTGTGTGTCTATCTATATACACATACATGTGTGTATGTATACACACATATATATGTATTAGAGCAGAAATGTGGCTTGTACTGAACTATAACTTCAACTCAGACCAGCTGTAATTAGTCAAAAATTGGAAAATTGAGTCCATTAATTTGTTGTGAAAACAAGATTTTTCATTGAAATTATGTCACTATGGACTGGATTGTTGAAAAAAATCTTGGCTAATTAGGATGGACATTATCTTAATTATAAATCATCTTGACATATTTTAACATCTGTCTTAAACTTATCAGTCCCATAGATCTATGCTTGCTTTTTCTAGAATGTTATTCGGAATCAATGAATATACAGATATATCCATAAGACTAAATTACGTAATCCATTTTGCTACTAAGAACATAGATGTGATCTTAATCTTACTGCCTCTATTAGTGAAAATTCAGATTGTTCCTGAATGTAATAATTCATTACATATTCATAAAATTTGAATTTACAATGAGAAAACAAAGAAATATATTCATACTGCTATTATACTTTGTATAATTTTCAATATTTATTCTGGGTTACACTTCAAAGAATAATATAAAATTTGTTAACATTGTGAAGTACACTGTGAGAGAAGAAGGCATTTTTTAATCTGTAAAATAGCAGAAAAATTGGCCTGTTAAAATAAATCTTAAAGGAAAAGTTACTTCTTGCTTTTAGAAGAATTTATAGAGTAAAATTTGTGTGAATGTTGATTAGATCATTTTGACTTCTTCAACCTATTCTTAATTTGATATGAAACTTTGGAAATTAATATATTGCTTTAATTTTGATAAGCACTGGTAAAGGGACAAAGTTATCATTATCCTAATAAATTTCTAACATGTATCTTGACAATTTTTCAATTTCCTCTGACCTTTTGAACAATAGTTTTACACATAATTCTTTACTCTGAAATACATCAGTTTGGCTCAAAGTAGAATTTATTCTTCTGTATCTTGAATTTGAGTTCAGTTATTCACTTCTACTGTTACTGTAGTAGATTACTAAATAAAAATAAAAGGTTTAAATTTAGTGTCATAATATAAAGAGTCCAGGCTTTAGGGCTGAGTATGTGAATTCAAAATCCAAATAATCAATTTAAAATAGATCTATCTAAGCAATTAATTCAATTTGTCAGACTCAATTTAATTGTGATCCCTTTTATTGTCTCCATTTTTGGTATATGTGTAAGTACTAAAGTTTAAACTGAGAGGCACAGCACTCTTGTTTAGGGATTTTGCTCAAGACTGTAATTCTAACACCTGCACCATACCTCCACTTCTGGCTTTTGCTGGTTAATTAGAAATAAGAATCTAATGGATTTTCTGACTGGGTTAACTACTGACCTCAATCCTGAGCTCTTAGTCTCCTGCGTAGCTAGGCTTACAGATATGGACAGACAGACAGACAGATGTATCAATTAGTTTTACATGTTGACACGCCTTATATGCATACAATGCACCTTAAGAAAACATCGACCCATTTGTAAGGAAATGAAAGGACTTGGAAAAAATTATACTGAGTGAAGGGAGCCAGACCCAAAGAAACATAGACTCTATGGTCTCCCTCATAGGGAATAATTGGCACAGGTTTAGGCTAGTCACAGCAGAGGATCACAAGAGCCCAATAGCCCTTATGAACACATAAGATGATGCTAAGTGAAAAGAACTCCATGTTATGGAAATGAGTGATAGATATATCACTGTTGTAATTACTTTCAACATGAGATGTGAAACCGTAGCTTCTATGATCCTCTTGTATCCCCTTCCTGTGGTTGTACCTGCACTATCTCTGTATCTTATCTGAGTACATTGGAAACCATGTATACAAGTATTAGAACTAGAAAACAGAAAGGGACTACCAAAATCGAGAGACACAGGGTAAAAAAGACAAACGATTACAAAAGCAATACTTGCAAAACTGTTTAGTGTAAATCTACTGAACAAATCATGGGGGGAAAGGGAAAGGGGGAGGGGGAGGGGGGAATGAGGGAGGAGGTAATAAATAGTACAAGAAATGTATCCAAAACCTAACGTATGAAACTGTAACCGCTCTGTATATCAGTTTGACAATAAAAAAAGAAAATAAAAGAATATCTTCACCATTAAAAAAAAAGAAAACTCAAGTAATCCTCTAATTTCTCTTCTCTCACCCTCTTCCTAAAACAATCTTAATAAGTTCATTGTTCAGTTTTCACACATTTACAAAAAGTTATTTTAATTTTTTAAAAATTATCTTTAAGTAGATATTATTATCTTCAAGGAGTTGCTATTTAACAAGGCATGTGTGAATATAGTATGTTTTGATCAATGTCACCCTTTTCAATATTCTCACTGATCCCTCACCTACCCTCCCCTTCCCTCACTATTCTTAGTTTTGTAGGATAAATATTGGATTCTTGTCTGCATTCCCCCCATCCCCCACCCCCGCTCTTCTTTTCATTTGTCTACCCCTTTCCCCTTGACCCCAAACCACACCTTTGATTACTCACTTTGTAGTAGTGTTTCAATTTGCTGAAATTTTGGTTTTGTTTTCTAAGGAATTAAGCTATTTGCAATCTCCCTTGAAACCACCACATTTCAGTTAATACATTTATATATATATTTTTATTATCAAACTGAATTACAGAGAGGTTACAGTTTCATACATTAGGCATTGGATACATTTCTTGTACTGTTTGTTACCTCATCCTTCATTCCCCCCTACCTCCTTCCTCTTTCCCTTCCCCCTCCCCCCCAATGAGTTGTTCAGTTGTTCAGTTCATTTTCACCAAACTGTTTGTAAGTATTGCTTTTGTACCTACACTATCTTTGTATCTTATCTGAATATATTGGAAACTGGGTATACTGGTATTAGAACCAGGAAATTGAAAGGGAACACCAAAATCGAGAGACACAGGGTAAAAAAAGACAAACAACAGTTAATACATTTATATACAGCCAGCATAGCACCCAGGATCTTTACTTATGAGTTGATGAGCTAAACCTAGCTTCCACATGTAAAAGAAAGCATGGATCCTTTGTCTCTCTGGGCCTGACTTGCTTCACTTTACATGGTTGTTTCAGTCTTTCCATTTCTTTACAGATGCTACAATATCATTATTTTTAATGGATGAACATAATTCCAGACCCCAAAAAATAAAAGCAATCCTCAGCAGGCACAACAATACCAGAGGAATAACAATATCAAACTTCAAACTATTACAGAACCATGGTGATGAAAACAGCTAGTACTAATGAAACAGAATAGAAGACCCAGAAATAAACCCACAGACCTACGGCAAATACATAGGCTGAAAGAAAGACAGCTCCTTAACAAATGGTGCTGGGAGAATTAAAAAAAAAAAAAACAACTAGATCCTTATATATCAACTTGCACCAGCATCAATTCAAAATGGATTTGAGACCTCAGTGTAAGACCTGAAACCATAGAACTATTACAGGAAAAAGTAGGGGGAACATTAGGGCTCCTGGCAGAACCTTTCTGAGTAAAGATCCAGAAGCACAGAAAATCAAACAATGATGTGAAAGTGTGACTGCATCAAACTAAAAAGTTGCTTCATGGAAATGGATAAACTCAAAAGGCAGCCTACACAATGAAAAAAATATTTTTTGCCATCTACATGTAAGGCAATAGTCTAGTATCCAGAATATACAAAGAACTTAAAAAATTAAACCTTTAAAATCCAATCACACAATTAATAAATTAGCTACAATGCTATAGATTCTTCTCAGATAAAGAACTTAAAATGGTATAACATTAAATTAATTCAGTGTAATCAGTCTTATTTTTAACTTCACAAAGAGTAAGATGGGATTTTATTTTGCATAAATTATTATTAAGTAAGAAATTAAAATTAAAATAGGTGAAATAATTATGTAACTGTAACTCCTCTGTACATCTTTACAATAGCAATATAAAAAAGAAAATAATAAATTAATTAGTCTTATGATAGGAAAATCCTAAAAATTCTATCATTTATGTATTTTGATCTTTAAGTAGTTGTGCCAACATGTTTTAATTCAATAAATCATCTTGATCACTGTCATCTCTTCCACTGTGCTTCCCCATTTTTCCAATCTCATCCATCTATACTGTCAGATTATCTGCTTCCATTTTCACATATTTGGGATTCTTTTCCCACCCTTCCGCTCTCCAACAGTCTTCCCTTCACTCCCCCTTCTCCAGTTATTTAGTTGTGAGGAACTGAGAAAAATTATGCCAAGCACTTATTTAAAAGTTTTATGTTATCCTATTGACTTTGTAACAGAACTGTTTTTATAGTCTCCTGAAAGATGAAAGATGCAAGTTAGTAATTTTACCTAATTCTTATAAACTAAAACTTGGATTCAGGTCTCTTAATGTGAGCAGTGTTACCAGAAAACATGGGTTAGACCTGCACCATCTTCAATCTGTCAGGTGTACATAGCATTCCAGGTGTAGGATCCTGCCACAAGGACTAGGGTTTCATTTGGTCATGATTGATCCAGTGTCTTAGCTCTTCCTTGCTTTTAAATGTGCCTATTCTGCTAGTGTGTAGAAGATAGCTGTTTGTGTTTGGATATGAGTTCTAGTTGAGTTCTAGTTGAAAAAGAGAAAAAGGGTATTTGGATGAAGAGGAGAAGAGGAAGAAAATGTAGATGAGAAACCAAATGTAGATGAGAATCCTCTAAAACTAAGAAGAGTACAGGAAGGGGTAGGTAGGGAAGGATGAGTGAGAATGTTGACAGGGATGACATTGATCAAGAAATATTGTATTCATAAAATGTTTAGTTAAATGGCATCTCCTTCATACAGCTACTTAAATATAATAAAAAATAGTCATAATGGCAAAGGTTATGGAAGCACAGCCATTCTCAGCCTTGTATGTACCCCACATACAACTACATTCGTAGGAAGATGGAAAGGACTATTTATATATCTTAGGGCTGAATATCCAATGGTAAGTTTAATGTTGAGGGGCAACCATCATTTATTTCCTAAATTTGCTTACAGCTCTGCCACAAAGTAGTCACTGAGGCAGAATGGATAAGGCTGATTTAATTGATTTATCTGTCTTTTATATCCAAAATGGAAGCCACAATTTATAAATACTGAATTATAGAAAATGAGCATTGCTTTACTTAAATTTTTAGTTTAAGTTAAAGCCTGATGCCAAATTTATTATACTTTTAAGTACATTTATAGCATCTAGGTAGCACTAACTAAACTCTATCAAACATAAATGCAAATACAGAATTTCAGAAGAAGTTTTAAGACTGAAATTGAGGTATGTTACAAGTATGAACAAAATTTGGAGATTTACTATAAAAATGTATGTAGAATATTTTGTTAGTATTTGCCTACTGCATATATGTAAAATAACCTTTTGGTTTTCACATAAAATTGCTTGGTGTTTCACTTTTTCAAGTTTGTTACTTGATTATTGAAAGCAATGTGTGTGTGTGTGTGTGTGTGTGTGTGTGTGTGTAATCTTAGGCATCCAGATGTTGGTGGCAAATAAACACATATCAGCTGCAGAAATTAATGTTAAAATAGATCATAAAAGCATTTTAAATAAACATTTTCACATTCAATTCTTTCACATAAGTTTAAATATTATTATGTCATGCTCAAAATAGAAAAAAGTACATTTGTGGAATATCTAGAAAATAGAATTACACAGTTCAAAGACTATATTGTTAAAAATTGTTTCTGTTTTCACTAATTAAATATAGTAGAAACATATATATGACACTGAAGAAGTTGTTATACCAGAATACCAAAAAATATACTTCTTTTAAAACACAGGTAGAAATTTACTTCCTATAACAAAACAGTGAAGAAGGACATGGCTCAAGATGAGCAGAAAGCATTGTAGTTAGTCTTGGAATACAGCATCCTTATCATTATCACAAAATTCCACTGTCTGGATATTCTGCAGTAAGAAAGTTATTTGGACAAGAGCTCTAACTCTTACCTGTCTTTTACCTCCGCTGAGAGGAAACTACTTCAGGGTTCCACTGGTCAATGGCTGTGCATAACAGAGGTACTAACGTAAACCCTTTCAATGAAAATAGGTCAAACAGATACCTTCAGCAAGAGTACTTCCTATCAGTCTCAGTGAAACTTTCAAATAATGAGCTTTCCTGTGTCAGAAGAAAATCTTACCCTATTGCCCAACCTTCCTTCTTTCTGTCTTGCTCTGATAGGTGGCAGAATTTCACTCAGTTCTGAAGGCTCCTTTCACATACACTCACTCCTTCACCTTTATTCTTTGGAAGTCTTTCCCCCAATAAATCTTTTGAATAGCTAGCTCCACCTTTGCATCTGCTTTTACAAGGACCAAAAGATAACTAACACATCTTCAGTATATTCTTGTCTCATTCCTTAGATAGAGTGCTTGCTCACGTGTTCAAACCTTGCTGACCAAGTAATTACACATCCACAGAGCAGGCTACAGAATGTGGGAAAGGGGCCTTTGAGTTCAAACTCAAAGTTAACCCAGAAGTTGAATAAATCCCTTCCACTCTCTTTCTACATAAGAACTTAATCACATGGTCACATCATTGCAAGAAAGGAACTATATTCTCTTGTTGGAGGGATTTACCCTACTAAAAATTGATGAGCTCTGTTTCTAAGTTAAAAACAGAAGCAGTAAAGCCTAGGAGACTTTTAGAAGTTTCAGCCAAAATATGCTTTGAAAGATTTAGATGTTCGGGAGATTATTTGCCATTTTTCTCCTAGCCATCATAAATAAAGTACATGGTACTGGGTTTGTACACATTGTCATTAAATTATATTTGGTATGAGTCACTTGGAAAGATTCTCTTAAAATTACTAATACAAAAGATGCTTGGGTATTGAGCCAAACCAGTTGGAAATGTTAATCTTATCATTATTTATTGACATAATTAATGAATCATGTTCACAATATTTTTCTAGTATTAGTTGAAAATATATTTTCAAGTAGAGGAAACTTAAATTATTTCTCTTCTTGCTCCTTTAGCTCTCAGGGAAGTAACAATTCCCTACACTTTCCTGTCCCTGAATAGCCTTATACAGCATGGTTTTACTTGTTAACATTTTTTTTTGTTTTTGTTTTTGTTTTTGACCAGTCCTGGGCCGTCAACTCAGGGCCTGAGCACTGGTCCCTGGCTTCTTTTTTGCTCAAGGCTAGCACTCTGCCACTTGAGCCACAGCACCACTTCTGGCCATTTTCTGTATATGTGGTGCTGAGGAATTGAACCCAGGGCCTCATGTATACGAGGCAAGCACTCTTGCCACTAGGCCATATTCCCAGCCCCTTACTTGTTAACATTTTGTGTCCATGACCCCATAAACTGTTTGCCCATGTGTTAAGAAAAAGGCCAAGTCGAAAAGGGAAAAAATAAAATAAAACATACAGTCAAAGAAAATTACTTAAAACAAAATAAATAAACCACACATATAGAAATGAGATATAGAAGAATGATCGTAATATGCTTACTTGGTCATTTAAAAATGAAAAAAATAGGGGCTGGGGATATGGCCTAGTGGCAAGAGTGCCTGCCTTGTATATATGAGGCCCTGGGTTCAATTCCCCAGCACCACATATACAGAAAACGGCCAGAAGCGGCGCTGTGACTCAAGTGGCAGAGTGCTAGCCTTGAGCGGGAAGAAGCCAGGGACAGTGCTCAGGCCCTGAGTCCAAGGCCCAGGACTGGCCAAAAAAAAAAAAAAAAAAAAAAATATGTAAGTTCTATACTATACACTTAAACCCAAATCAATTTCAGAGAAAAATGTAACTAACTGAAATTACTCAAAAGATAAAGAATCCACTCAAAATAATTAGATACACCATAAACAATAAAACATGAAAAATTGGCATTACTTTTGATATCTAAAAAAGTACCCACAGACAATAAGAAAAGCATTTAATTGAAGTGTATATATAATGAACATTTGCATGAAAAGGTTTAGAAAACTTAATATTTAAATCAGACCCAGCTAGAAAAAATATAAATAGATCAGAAGAAATAGTTTCCAATAATAAAAAATATATGTAATCCTAAAAATAACTATTTCAAGAAGTGGAAAATGAAGGACAATGCTACCACTTTCAGTAGTATACAGAAGACATTAAGTTCTCTGGTTATAAGACAAACTACCAGCACCTTTCCTACACTTGTTCATTAGAATCCAAGTATTTAAGTCACCCTTACCACTTATGCAACATGTCAAACTGGCTATCTCTTAAGCAGAGATCTGGTAATATTTGCATATTACATAAATAGTGATAGTTACATAAATATCTAAATATTTAATGATACGAAGGTTGATAATTTCTATATATTAACGACATTTATCATTTAAAAATTTTTATTAGCACCTATTGTTTGAATAAGGGAGATTTCATTGTGACATCCCGTATGCAAGGATTTTACCTTATCTTTTATCCCTTTGATTGCTCTTCCGTTCCTCCTTCCTAGAACAATTTCAGCTGGTTTCACTGTTCTATTTTCATACATGCCTACAAATTACTTCAAACATGTTCATCCTCCTTCAGCCTCTCTACTAGCTCTCCTCCATCCTGCCAGTATTCTTACTCCCACAGATATCCACTCCTCAACATAGCCTCTTTTACGTTCCTGTCATTCATTTGTTAATGTACATTATTTTTTCTATATTTAACTGGGGAGGAATTTATGCATATGGGTAAATAAACTAGGAGTTATATATAATATGTAATTTATAACATTATGTTTAAAAATAGACAAGATATGAATTTTATTATATTATGACCGTGATTATGTATGTGTACTTTTTTACTTACACACATATTTAACAAATGAGTTTTCTATATACTCACATATTTTATAAACTAAATACTAAAATCTGATTCTGAGTTCTATAGCAGGTCATTTACTCTTTAAAACTTAATGTATAGAGGCTGAAAATGTGGCTTAGGGGTAGAGTGCTTGCCTAGTATGCATGAAGCCCTGGGTTCGATTTCTCAGAACCACATAAAAGAAAAAGCTGGAAGTGGTACTGTGGCTGAAATGGCAGAGTGCTAGACTTGAGCAAAAAGAAGCCAGGGACAGTTCTCAGGACCTGAGTCCCAAGCCCCAGGACTGGCAATAATAATAATAATAATAATAATAATAATAATAATAATAACAACAACAATAATAATAATAATAAATGTATTAATGGGAGAGAGTGATGGAAGAGGTAATATTGTCCAAAAAGAAAGTTACTCATTACCCAACTTATATAATTCTAACTCCTCTGAACATCATCATTATATTAACAATAAAAATGAATCACAAAACTTAATCTGTAAATAATTAATTTCAACTACTGAAATCTTTATCTGTGTTCAGTATTATTTCACTTAAGAAAGTCATAATATTTAATTTTCTAGTATATATCTGACATTAGATATCATACATATTTATGTATTCATATGTAAGTACGTATATGCTGAATAAGATCAAAGTTCTGTTAACATAAAAGAATGAGAGAACGTATATTGCCTAGACAACAAGCAATTGTAACTATCTTTCTAAAACTTAGAACCTTTACTAGTGCACTTATGAATGGATTACTTCATTATTAAAACAAAAATTAAACAAACCAAACTAGAAAAAAAATAAAATTGTTTTTTATGCTTTCTTCTTCTCTCAACTGGGAAACTTTGATGTGTAAACAGTGAAAAAATGAGTAGTAGACTAGTCCAGCATTTCATAAGATATTTAATGTCTACAAACTAGTTGTCATTATTATTCATTTCTTTATATACTCTTGATTAATTCAATTTTCACTAGTGTTACTAAAAGAAAGCAAGAAAAGTTCAATAGCTTTTACTTGGTTTAATCATACTGAGGAACTAGGTGGAATTACAATACAAATAAAGAATAATGTTTGGAAAAAAATGAAGAAAGAAAGGGGTTGTAGGGGGAGGAAAGGAGGGAGAAAAATGAGGAAGGGGTAACAAGTATGACAAGAAATGTATATGTATTCACTACCTTAAGTATGTAACTATAACCTCTCTGTCCAGAATCCTGACAATAAAGAAAACTGCATAGTGGAAATTCTATACTGGGGCACTATTACAATAGGTACAATATGTTAGAGCTACTAATACAATACTGTAGAGTCATTACATGTATTAGATGTAGTTACATTTATGTAATTTATGCTCTTTATCAATATAAAAATGAATGCCTGTTTCAAATTTTATTTAAATTCTAAAATTTCTCTTCATATTATTCTTTATTTTTTCTCTTGAGGTTCCTGAAAATAATGTATTTTTACTCATGGTACTATTTATATTCTCATATTTATTTCTAGTATATTTAATGGCATTTTACTACATTTTATGTAAATATATTTAAAAAACATAAAAGAGAAAACAGTTAAATTGCTTTTGTTCAGCTCAGTGGTATTGTGGAGTTAAATTCCTGATATAAATCAAGTATATTATTCTGAATATGTGTCTGCTCTAAAAGTTCTAGCAGCATACTGTAAAGTCCATGAGGTGATTCCTGTCTTAACAGGCAATCAGGCTAATCCAGTCAGCTTCAACAAAAACATAAGCCCAACAAGCATTACAAGTAGATGCTTCTGGGAATCAGAGAAAATCATTGTCACAAATATATGGTAGTATAGGTTAGGCATAAAATTATGTGGCAGATAGAATACATTGATTTAGTGTGTGTGCTGACTAACGTAAACAGTAAAGTGTAAATAGTATAAATCCAAAAAAATCTGTAAGTCAGTTAGGGAGTCATTTCTAAATATAAATGTAGAAAAAGTGGGTAAAAATCCATCCACCCACTCAATCAACATACATGTATTGCATGTTAGTGGCAGGCACTTTTCCAAGTTCTAGGGATGCACAAGTAACAAATGAACCCCTTGGTCTCAAGGGTCACAAATCCTATTTGGGAGAGGGATATATGAATAGATGTGTGACTCCAAAAGAATGCACTATGTTCAGAAGTTGACAGTGATTAATATCCTGTTCTTTGAAAAAGATAGAAGATAATCAGGGAAGGAAACATTTTTGATAGCATGTGGCTTATAGTAGTAAAGAAAAGAGTGGTGCTCATAGAGAAATAGCTTTGGGATAGAAAGAGAGAGAGCAATGAACTCCAAAGCTGTATGTAATGTGTCTGAAAAATAGCAAAATATGGCAATTGTGGCTGAATCCCAAGAGGAGATAGATACCTGGTAGAAAATCAGAGGGAAGACCAAACAACCATCCATATTAGCTGGTACTTTATAAGTCATAACTAGGTTCTTGATGTTTTTTAATTCAATGGAAAATAGTGACAAGAGGGGAAAAAAAGTGTGCCTCAGGTCAGGGTAAGAGCAGTTGGAACTTGTTATTTTCTGAAATAAGGAAGACATCACTTTAAGAAGGAAATTCTTTTTGCATTTGTTTTGAAATGTGTTACATTTAGAGATACATCCAAAGAGAATGATTACTGACTTGATGGTCAGAATTAGAAAGATTTATTTGAGAACAGAAATTCTTAGTTCTCAGTATACAGATTACATGCAAGTATAAAGATGATCAATACCAACAGGAAAGAGGTCAAAAGGAAGAACAGTGAGATCTACAAGAGAATATATAACTGATCAGGGAGACTTAGAATATTCCACATGATAGGAAGAACTATGAGACATGATGTGATGTGAGGCTTCACATGCCAAAAGAAGCTTTTTTCCAGAGGAAGGAGTGAAGGAGTGAACAACTCTGCTACTGCTACATGCTTGTCACCTGGTCTAATAGCATGAAGACTGAGACTAGATTATTGGACATACCACCATCTGGATAATTTTTGGTCTCAGAATCAGCTGATTTTGCCTAGCATTGATGGCTCACACCTATAATCCTAGCTACTCAAGAGACTGAAATCTGAGGATCATGGTTTGAAGCCAGCAGAAGGAAGGAAATGAAGCAAGAATCTAATCTCTAATCAATTACCAAAAGACCAGAAGTAGAGCTGTGGTTCAAGTGGTAGAACAGTAGCCTTAAGCAATAAAGCTTAGGGATAGCATCCAGGCCCTGAATTCAGTTCCCAGGATTGCATGTGCCGTACACACACACACACACACACACACCACATCTCAAAAATAGCAAGTTTTTAAGGGTGTAGGTGGCTCGTGGATTTATTAAGTTTCAGAAGTTGGAAGTAAAGGACCACAAAAGCAGATACAAAATCAGAATTCATTCAGCTTTCTGTAACTTCATCAAAATACCTGAACAAATTAAACTCAGAAGAGGAAAAGGATTATTTGGATTCAGTCTTAGGAGAGTTTCCAGTTCATGGTAACTTGAGCTCATTGCGTTGGATCTGTGGTGGGTGCTTCATGGTTGGAGTATGTGGGAGAGTTTTTTCACCTATGGTAGCTAGGACGCAAAAGAACCAAGAAAAACACTATGCCACAATTTCCCAACAAGTGGCACGTGACTAATAATCTAATTTTTTCACTATAATTTCCTTAAGTTTCCATTTTCCACCTTTTCCTGGCAGTGCCAAATGTTGGACTCTATGCCTTTATTATATGAATCACTGTGAAACATTTAAAATGCAAACTACATAAACAAATGAGATATGATTGTTCTGCCTAAAAATTATCTTTGGGTAATTGTTTGTTGTCCTTGGGTAAGCTTTTCATTGCAAAAAAAAAAAAAAACCCTCAAATATCATTTGATAGAAACAGAAAGTGATATGGCATGAGGAATTACAGGTTGAACTGCAAAGCAGGAACTTTTGGGTTGTTGTTACTCTGGTCATAGCACTTGAACTCAGGGCTTAGATGCTGTCCCTTTCTTTTTCTTCAAAGCTATTGCTCTACCACTTGAGCCACAGCTCTACCTCTGGCTTTTTGGTGATGAATTGGAGATAAGTCTCAGGATCCTCTGCTGTGACTAGCCTAAACCTGTGCTAATTATTCCCTATGAGGGAGACCATAGAGTCCAAAGAATCACAAAAGCCTAATAGCTATACCCTTATGAATGCATAAGATAATACTAAGTGAAATGAACTCCATGTTATGGAAACGATTGTTATATCACTGTTGTAATTACTTTCATCATGCCATGTGAAACCATAGCTTCTATTGTTGATGATCCTCTTGTATCCCCTTCCTATGGTTATACCCGCACTACCACTGTATCTTACCTAAGTACATTGGAAACTATATACTGGTGAAAGTGAAAGGGAATATCAAAATCGAGAGACAAAGGATAAAAAGACAAATGACTATAAAAGCAATACTTGCAAAACTGTTTAGTGTAAACCAACTAAACAACTCAATGGGGGGAAAGGGAAAGGGGAAGGAGGGAAGGGGGAATGAGGGAGGAGGTAACAAACAGTACAAGAAATGTATGCACCCAAGGCCTAACATATGAAACTGTAACCTCTCTGTACATCACTTTGACAATAAATAAGGAGAAAAAAAAGAATCTCAAGGATTTTCATGCCTTGGCTGGCTTTGAACCATGATCCTCAGATTTGGATTAGAATCTCAGTAGCTATGATTGCAGGTGTGAGCCACAAGTGCCTAGGTAAAGCAGGTGTATTTAATGAACACACACAAAAGCACATATATATATACATATATATATATATATACAAACACACATACACACACCTCTATTTAAGTGCAGGAAAGAAAAGCATTGTTTCTACCTATGAGGAGCAAGAAGATCATAAAAAATTGTCAGTGTGTATTGTAAAATATGATCATAGATACAAATATATACAGTATACATATCTGACCTAGGTACTGTTTTCTATTAATTTAATATGTTAACATAGTTTACAAAGGAAAGATTCTTTTTTTCCAGGAATGTTAGGAAAAGGAAATGTCCCAATTGTCAGTATTCTATGAAATCATTTACCTAAGTGAATTTCTCCACATAACAAATATATTAATTTCAGGTATTACTTGTCCAGAAGTAAGATGACCTTTTCAACCAATGAGTTAGTCTATTTCCATGCTTCCTAAGAGTGAAAGATGACAGAAGAAAAGCAGCAGAGAAGACCCAACAGGCAAGCATAGCAATTTGAAATCTATCTGATATTATGCACAACCTATTCTGCCTAATCCCATGGTCCCGAGGGTCTACATTGTTTTTATGTAAAGCACAGTGATTAAGGTTTATTTTAATGGACCTGACTCATCAAGAAAGGGCTAAGTTAGTCTAAACGGCTTCTGTTATATTCAGCAACTAATACAATTTTGAAAAGACATTCATCAATAGTGGATAAAAATAAAGAGGTTTGAAAGAATTGCTTCAGTTCTTTGATTTGTTTTTCCCAGGAAGAGCCACTAATTAAAGCTGCTGAACAACTACGAATGATTGGGAACTTTTTAAAATAAATAGCTGTAAAGAAACAACTAATTTATAAATCAGTGAATTTATTAAAAAGTACCATTGACTGCCACTCAATGTTCTTGGCAATGAAAAAAACAAAACAAAACAAAACACAAGGAGTCATTCTCCAGCTCTTAAGAATTCATGTTCCAGAGGCAATCTATTCTAGCAGCCAGAGAAATGTCTAGGTCTGTCAAACTTCTCAATAATTTTATAAGACCACTGGAAAGCAGTTGCTCACCTGGTCACACTCATGTTGGAAGAGTGGCAGACAACGTGGATTTCTTAATAACAAACTGCTCAAAGTTATTGCAGAAGGCATTATCCCAATGTATATAATTTTTAATTCTTCAGTGGTTTCTCACATCACCTTGATGAAGCAAAAATGTATTCTAAAGCTGACTGCTGTGGACAGTGGCTATACTGAAATGAGATTTTCCTCTTCATTTACAGTAGAATGAAAGGGATGGTTTCTCTGTGCTAGAAAATGTGTGCAATTTAAATTGCATTGAAACAAACCACCTGTGACTTTCACAAACATCTGTAAAATGCTCAAACTGGGTTTCTAATCCAATGTTTACTCGAGGGGCTGGGGAAATGGCCTAGTGGCAAGAGCGCTTGCCTCCTATACATGAAGCCCTCGGTTCGATTCCCCAGCACCACATATATGGAAAATGGCCAGAAGTGGCGCTGCGGCTCAAGTGGCAGAGTGCTAGCCTTGAGCAAAAAGAAGCCAGGGACAGGGCTCAGGCCCTGAGTCCAAGGCCCAGGACTGGCAAAAAAAAAACAAAAAAAACAATGTTTACTCGATTATCTTTGTACTTTGGATGATAAGAATTCCATCTATCAGGTATTTTTTAAGTATCAATAGGAAACACAAAGGATAATTAATATGTTTATAAATAGCACACACTCAATTATATGTGAATCAAAAATTCAAATTTCTCAGTATATTTTTAAATAAAAGAAAATCTTATTGAATCCCTTTTCCCTATTAGGACTGCAATAACTTTCAGCTTCATTATTTTTCTCCCTCAACATGTTGAAATACATTTATCAAATAAGTCAATGAATATATGTAGAGTATATATTCTTGACAGAAACACATCAAACATTGTTTAGAAGAGGAGGGAAAATGAAAATATAGGAGGGGGTGAACTTGTTCAATGTACATGATACACTTGCATGGAATTATCACAATGAACCCATCCCCTTCAAATGATAAGTATGTAACTAATTCAAAATAAAAATTTAATGCTGGGCGCAGTGGCTCTTGCCTGTAATCCTATTTGGGATGCTGAGATCTGAAGATTGCAGTTCAAAGCCAGCCTGGGCAAGAAAGTCCATAAGACTCATCTCCAAGTAACCACCAGAAAACCGGAAGTGGCCTTGTGGCTCAAGTGGTAGAAAGCTAGCCTTGGACTGAAAAGCTCCGGGACAGCGCTCAGGCCCAGAATTCAAGCAGTATGAGCGAAAGAAAAGCAAGGAAGGGAGGGAGGGAGGGAGTATGTAGGAGTATGTAGGAGTATGTAGGAAGGAAGGAGTATGTAGCCATGGCAAAGAAGTTCTAAGCTTTCAGTAACTTAGTTGAACTTGTAAGTAGCTAGTTCTCAGTTCCTTCTACAATGCACACAAACATGACATGAGAACTTTGGGTCTGTTGTCTTTCCTGATGGCTGTATATTGTGAGATACCTTTTTCTTTCCCCAAAGACATTTCGCTGCTGTCCTCATTTGTCTACACGGCTGAAACACAGCGATATCCACCTACATGACTGCTGGATTCCAGGGAACTAAGCTCTTTTCTCTGAGTGTCCATCAAGCTTCTTGTTCTCAGGAAGCCATAAAAATGGGATCCTTCGCACTAGCTGCTGGAAATACCTCACCTTATGTTATTATTTTAGCAGCTCAGGAAAGGACTTTTATCCTTTGTCCTTTCCTTATTTCTCAAAGAACAAAAATAAAACTGCCAAAATGCCGCAAGGGAAGCTATAGTCATTGTCAGGTCAAACTAATTCTTTGAATAATTCTAGTGGAAGTAGGAAATATCATAGAATTGTTATATGAATGCTTGTTCGTCTGAGAATTTCACTTTTTTGTGGGGGGGGGGGGATGACACTGAAATGACCATTTTCCCTATTACAAATAAGATTCAATTTATTGTTGCTTTATTATTTACATTAGTTTGGACCTGCCAGGCATTCTGCTTGTCTATTATTATTCTTAAATACTTAATCTCTATGACATAAATATACTATCTAATTAACAATGTATGTTGAGGGTTATTGTTACCTATATTAGGTAATGAATACATTTCTTTTTGAAGTGTCACCCCTTCCATCATTTTCTCCCAGTTTTTTCCTTGTAGTTCATTTTCAACATAGTGTCTAGTGAATATCACAGCTGGATTTTTTCACTCTTTATTCCACCATTTCTGTGCTTCTCCCTTACCCCCTGACAAACACATAAGCTTACATACAAGACAAAAGGTACAGAAAACAGAAATAGTGACAAAGGAGAAAAAGAAAAGAAACAAAATAAAAAAAATTCTTGTTCCTATTTCTTGGAGTTCATTCTGATGAATATCATTTCATATGAACATATGTACACAGCTATTGAGCTTTTGTAATCCTCTCCTCTAAGAGCATCCTCTGTGGTCTCACTGTGTGAATGTCTAGAGTCTTGTATATTTTATCATATCCAAGAGTATTAGTTTGTCTTTATCATCCAGTGTGTTTACATGTAGATTTGTAGATGTATTCTAGTTACTATAAATGAGGGAAAACATGCAATCTATGTTGCTTTCATTACTTTGCTTACTTTGCTGAATATAATTTTTTTCAGGTTTGTACAGTTCCTTCTGAATGGGGCAATGTCATTCTTTCTGATGGAAGCATAGAATTCCACTACACACACACACACACACACCATATCACATTTTCATGATCCATTAGTCTATTGAGTGGCATCTGGGTTAATTCCATATATTAGCTATGGAAGACAATACTCTAATGCACATCACCTTTACAATAACAATTTTTAAAAAGAAAAACATATTTTAAGTAATTCATAGTTTCAGTTTAAGGGCTACTTCTTTTCATATATGGTTTATTATTCAAGTTATGCTTTAATAGGATCTCGACATCCTCAATATAGAGAACATATAATAAAATAAGTTATTCCTCTTTCTAATCCCTGTTGTGTTCTAGAGAACAGCAGAAACTTTTTTTTTTCTGTAAAGGGTCAGTGTTAGGCTTTGTGGGATTCTCTTGCATCTATGAAAGTTTACCATTATAGTGATTGAGGTAAGGATTATACATGGATATAGATGTAGCTATACATTATCAATTTTTTTTCTGCTTACTAGGATTTGAATTTAGGGTCACACACACACTCAGATAGCTTGCTTGCTTGATTAGCATTCTATCACTTGGGCCAGGCCTCTAGCCAACCTTTTTCTGGTTATTTTGAAGATGTACTTTTGTAGATTTTCCTGACTAGGAGGACTCTGAACTGCAATTTTCTAGATTTCAGTCTTCTTAGAAGCTAGGATTATACACTGAATGCTCTAGGACCCAAATCCACTAACAGGTTTCTTAACTACTATGTAAGTTAGACTCCTGTTTTAGAGTTATTACTTTGTCAATATATCAAAGGACACAATTAGCAAGAGCTGGAAAGGACTAATGGTAATTTTTTGCTTTAATATTCAAGATTACAAAACAGTTTTGTTACTTACAGCTCAATTAGAATTCACCTTAATATTGGTGAAAAAATATATCTGTTTGGCTATGATCTAAGTATGTTAAACAGATGCCCAAAATTCAGTGACTTAAATAACATGGAAATATTCTTTTCTCAAGTTTTACAGATTGAATCATGTCTCCCCATCATATATACATATACATATATGTTCGGGTACACACATGTGTACCCGAATTAGTAAATATATTCTTATGTGGAAATAGAATATCTTCAGATGTAATTAGAAAAGATCAAGTCACAGTTGGATAGAGTGTGAAATTAAGCCAATATGACTTGTGTCTGCTTAAAGAAAGGAAAGGCAGTGTGAGATACTGCCATCCTGACAGAATATCATGTGAGGAGGAAGGCAGATTTTGAAGTGAAGACTGGTAACCCAAGAAATAACTTGAGGTTACCAAGAAATGGATGTGACAAAGAAAAACAGTAAAAATGAGCAATAGAATATGGAATATTGAATTTTTATCAAAGATTCCATGAAGTATTAAAAGGTTAGTTATACTTGGTGGACACAAAGCTTATAACAACATGATAGGTGATGAAAACCATAAATACAGGATATTAAACATGAAAGTTGCCTGTGGTTGGCAAAGGAAAGCACAGGACACTTTCAACAGAAGGATGTGGAATAATATAGTATGGTTTTGAAATTATAATCTAAATTATTAAACACATAAATTTCCCTGGTTCACTATTCAATTGACATTTTTGTTTCTCTAAATAAAATATATCTTGTATAACTAGAGAAAAAGAATTTTCTATGGAACTTATATACTATCTATTACATTTGAAATTATTTTCCAATAGTGTTGTAATTGTTTCCCTTTTTCATAACATTTATTTCTAGCCATTAATGCATCTACATCAATAGCAATATTGTGAACAGCCTGACATTTATAAGATGGAATAAAAGTCACATCTGATGCCCTAGTTAATAATTAGGTAAACCACAATCAATTTATGTGTTTATTGTATTAAGACCAACATTGTCCCACATATAAATGATAATGAATTAAACATATAATAATGCATACAAAGTTTTTTTACTATTTCTCACTGCTTCTCTCATTGATTTCATACAATGAATGGGTTTCTTCAAGCAATAGTTTCATGGGAAATACAACCAACAAATTCCCCTCAAAGAAAATAAAGTTCTTATAATGACACCTTATTGCAATTCATTATTCTTAAACAATGAAAACACCTTGAAGAAAACACTTTGTTTCTGATAAACTACTTGAGAGCAGTGCTACTATATTACTCTACTTTGCATGATTTTGTGCCAATAATCATACAAGTCGATGCACCCTAGTTATTACTGTATAAAAGTATTTGCAGCCTTCTGGTTGGAGGTAGTGGTTGCCACACACAATCTCTGCTACTCAAGTAGTAGAGGATTATAATACAACACTGGACCAAACAAAAAAAAAACTATCTGAATAAAATAAACTAATAAAGAAATCTAAAAGAAACGTGATTGAGGCATGGTCCAAGTGGTAGAACTCAAGGTGCTGTGTTTAGTTTCCAATATGAACAAAAACAGAAAAAAATGTAGTCTTCTGAGACAAACTACTTCTTAGGAAATTCACATTTTATTTGATTTTATTTATTTTTCTTTCAAATTTTATTGTAAAGGGTATCTACAGAGGGGTTACAGTTACATGAGTCAGGTAATGAGTACATTTCCTATTGAACAGTGTCACTCCCTTCGTCATTCTCTCCCTGTTTTTCCCCTCCCACTTCCCTTCCCCCAAAGTTGTATAGTTCATTACCAACATATTGTCTAATGGGTTTCCACTGCTGAATTGGTTCACCCTTTGTCCTATCATTCCTGTGATTCCCCTCCTCCAGCTCAAATCAGATAACCTTATACAAAAGACAAAGTGTACAGAAAAAAAAAACAGGGTCAGAAGGGCATAAATCAAAGAAAAATGAAAGAAGAAAAGATTCAAGCAGTGTAATAAAAATTTTATTTCCATTTCTTGGAGTTCATTTCAATAAGCATCATTATATATAGCTATTAAGCCTTTGCAATCCTCTCTTAAGAATAGCCTCCTTTATTCTCACTGTGTGAATGCTTAATGTGCTGTTTAATTAATCATATCCAGGTGTAATTATTTTGCAATCTTTGTGTAATCTTTGACTCTCCACTAGGTTTATTTGTAGATTTATAGCCACATTCTAGTTATTACAAATGAGGCAAATCATACAGCCTATGTTTCTTTGGTCTGGTTAACTTTCTTAAATTAATTCTTCCAAGTCTTTCCATTTCCTTATGGATGGTACAATATCATTCTTTGTGATGGAAGCACAGAATTCCACTGTGTATATATGCCTTATTTTCTTGATCCATTAGTCCATTGAGGGTCATCTGTGCTGATTCCATATCTTGGCTATGGTAAACAATGTTGCAATTAACATGGTTGGGCTGGTGGTTTTAGTGTAGCCTTGTTTGGGGTCAATTGGATAAATGCCCAAAGTGGGATTGCTGGATCATAGGGAAGCTCTATTTTTGGTCTTTTGAGGAATTTCCCTATTGTTTTCAGAGTGATTGAACAAGTTTAAATTCCTACCAATAGTGGAGTAGCCTTTCCTTTTGGCCATGTCCTTCCCAGCATCTGCTATTGTTACATTTCTTGATAATGGCCATTCTAACTGGGGTGAGTGGCATCTCAATGTTGTTGTGATTTGCATTTTTATAGCAGGATATGTCAAACATCTCTTCATGTGTCTGTTTGTCATTCTTATTTCTTCTTCATAGAAGTCTCCCTTTAAGTCTCTTTAGCCCATTTATTAACTGTTTGTTTCTTTTAGAATTTGTGTTTGGGAGTTTAATTTTTTTGAGCTCTGAGTATGTTTTAGATCTGAGGCCTTTGTCTGGTGCATAGCTAGTAAAGATCTCTGCCCATTCTGTGGGCTGTTTATCTTGCTAGCTATGTCCTTTTCCATGCAGAAACTTTTTAGTTTGATGCAGTCCCATTCCTTTGGGAAGCTCTGATCTGTGCCACTGGGCCTGAATGTTTCCCTTATACCTTCCTGTAATATCTTCAGGGGATCTGATCTTACATTGAGGTCTTTGATCTATTTGGAGTGTATCCTGCTGCAAGGTAATATATAAGGGTCTAACTTTGATTTTCTGCATGTATATAACCAATCACTTTTTCTTAAACAAACAGCTTTTAATGAAGCTCTTTCTTGATGTCAGGTATAAGACACACATCTGACATAGCAGGCGAGAGCCTTGTTACCATGAAATGAAGAAAATGATCAACCTTATTTTCTCAGGAAATTTTATATAATATAAATGACTTACAGAAATTCACCTCAAAATCCAAGGAATAGACAGGCTCTGGATCTTCATGCCTGTAATCCTAGTGACTCAGGAGGCTAAGGTCTGAGGAACATGATTTCAAGCCAGCCAGGGAAAAATAGTCCTGGAAAGACTCTTATTACCTATTAGCCACTCAAAAACAGGAAGTGGAGCTGTGGCTCAGTCATAGAATGTTACTCTTTGACAAAAGAGCTCACAGACAGGCTCCAAAACTGATATATATATATATATATATATATATATATATATGCACATATGTATATACATATATATGGAATAATTTATAAGAAAAAAATGAGGCAACACACAGAAATTAATTACAAACATAGAAAACACATGAATTTTCTCTAATCTGCTACAGGTTTTTTTGACTCATAACTTCTGCTTTATGAAAAATACAAATTGCTTAATATTGACGAAAACGTATATGCTTTGTGCCCACTTGGTAAATAATGAGAGTGGGAATGTTAGGAATAGTCGTTCACTGTTAATAATAAGAGCAATAAAGTCTTGACCTGAAGAAAATTTAACTACTTGCCCATTTTAGAAGCAAATGTCATATATCCTTTAAAATGAAATAAGTTGCATATATGCAAAGAATTTAACATATATTCTCCTTTGTAAAATATATTTTCAATAAATTCTACATATGTTCAAAACATTAAATATCTTCAGAATTCAAAATATAATATCAAAACATTTAAATATCCAGTAATAAGAGAATGAATATGTATGAGGAAAATGTTACCAAATTACACTATCTGTTGCAGAAAGCAATAACAATTTGAGCATTAATTATTTAACAAGACTAGAGAGAAATAACAAAGTCATTGTACTCCAGGAACCAAAAATATAGTACTTATAACAAGAATTTACAATGGATGGCCCACAAATAAATATACATCTTATGTTTATTCAATGTATGTTATATGTAACCAGAGGAGACTGAAAATTTTGATAGCCTTATAATTGATTGAACTCTTAGACTAATCAAGGAAAAATAGAGGGAGGAATTTCAAACACCAGATTGTATTTTAATAGGATCAGCTTTGAATTTTAAATCACTTCTCCTTGTGCTGTAAAGTCAAAGCCAAGCTTTAAAATGATAACATGAATGCAGGGAAAAAGTATTGTCAAATTCTCAGGTAATGGAGTAAATACAGACAAAAACGTGTAGGAAGAAATGACCTTTATCTGTAGAACTAATCAAAGTGTATTTCCACACATTTGAGAGTGTGCTACGGGAAATCAAAGTATGGGAGATAAAATTGTTCAAATGAAAGTTAAAATGAGGTAAAATGTCGCTTGATTTAAAATGTCATGTTGAGCAGTAAATTAGCGCAATACAACCTGTTATTAAAAGGCACAAGGAATTTTTTTCTACATTCCTGTTTCTGTGACTATTGTTAAGGAGTTATAGTACTGCTTGCTGTACCACAAGATACCCTGGTGTCATCATCTGTACTTCAGATTTAACCTGACCTTCTCAGAATGGATATCTACACTACAGTATGTTAGGAAACCTGGATATCACTTTGATAATTTTTTGCAAACCTCCATTAGAAACAGAGAAAAGCCACTTCAAGAGTGTGCACTTACAGCTTACTGTTTACCTATACACTCATAAGATCAAAAACCCTGGTCTTACTGTTTTTTGTTAACAAGGAGCAGTAAAAGTCTTCCCACATACTGAGTTTTGGTTTCCATTTTACAATCTGAGATGACAGACGGCACAGAAATGATGAGAAAACTGTGGGGAGGCTTCCAGAAGATTGATTCTCTCATCAGCTGATTCTTTTCTAGTTAGTCT
This sequence comes from Perognathus longimembris pacificus, assembly GCF_023159225.1. Taxonomy (NCBI): domain Eukaryota; kingdom Metazoa; phylum Chordata; class Mammalia; order Rodentia; family Heteromyidae; genus Perognathus; species Perognathus longimembris. Next base: position 57,962,603 of record NC_063164.1, on the reverse strand, counting down.
TTTATTGACTACAAAGGTATAGCCAATGCAGAAAAGGAAAACCAGACTGCCCTGTTTAATCCTCGGGGCATTGGCAAAAGGTGATCACTTTTTGAGAAAACAGAGGCCTACAAGGAAATCAGCACACTGTATGAGCCGTTAAGCTGATTTAAACACACAAGGGATGCCTGGGGTTGAGCACAAGATCTCTGAGGTGTGAGATGAGAATGAAACCATTGCACAGACTAATATTACTGAGCTTTAGTAGCAGGTGGTACAGTTGATCAGTCAGGAACATGTCATTTGGAGAATAGGCCAATATATCTGAGAGACATAAAAAATCCTTCATTTTTTTTTCTCCTCGCAAAGAATAAAAGTATTCTACTTTCGAACTTTTGGACAATTATCAAGTACATGTTATTACAACTCAAGAACTTATTAGAAGAGAATGGAACTGAAATAAAGATAATTTTTGTATGTCTAAGATTGTAAAATATAACTGACAGTGATGACCAGATATTTAGTTCTGATTTTAGTCCATCTGTTATGAAACCTTTCCATGCCATGGGCATAACTTTAAATCCAGGTAATGCAGAAAAATCCAAGTGGGCTTTCCATAGCCAGCAAGATAAAATGCATTTTGCTCTTTGTATTTTTCTGATTCTGTATTTTGGGACATTATGATTTAAATTACTTCAGACAAAAATAATCAACTTAATAATCACTTGCTATTTGGAGTTTTAATCTGATTTCAAAGTCTACATGATCATAAAAACTTGTAGTCATAATATCCATAAACGTATATTCTCCCCTTGCTAATTTCTGCCAATAATTCAATACTGACTGAAGTTACAAATTAAATAAAGCAGTGATATGAAACACTCTGCATTTTAGAAGCTACTTTCACTACAACCATTCAACACCATGAACACAAGAATTATAATGCAAGTTTCAATAAGAATTTTAAAATAACCTATTAAAATGAAGACATAATAAATTTCAAGATATCCTTCATGTTAAACACGATGTCTCCAACTGTGGAGATACTTCATTTGATTTGGTTTTTATTTACAAGGAGATAACTACAAAAATATTGTAATTTTCAAGTACTTAAAGTGTATTTAACTTAAAAATCATATATCATAAATTATTAGTCAAATGACAGCTTTCTTAATCCTATGTATCCAAAATCAACATGTACTACTTCTGGAAGAAGAAGTGTCATAAAAGTAACCTGTCAAATTGTTTACTTTACCACAAGTCTTGTCAAAGTAAAATAAATACTCCCAAAAACCTTACAAATTCAAGGTAGTGTTAATGTTAACTACTAGTGTAATTATATTTAAAGCTCATCCCAAACTTTATGACATGTGATAGGTACATGATCACTCCACTGAATATATTTTTGTAAGTAATGCAATAGACTCAGTATTGTTTTAATATTTTAAAATATTCACATACAAAGACTACTATTGTTATTATTCACATAGAAACACTATCATTTCCTTAGTTCTCAGATAATAATGATTTTCACTATTGATCTGTTTAATTTTGATTTTTGTGGTATTTTTTAATATTCAGTAATTGAAAGTTAAGAGAAACTTCTTGCATCTACACATCTAGCTCCTCTTTACTGAAATCCTATCAAAGTTACATCTCAGAAATAATAAAAACAAAGAAATATATGATATAATTTGGTAGAGGATAAATTCTGGTTAGTCTTTTCAAATATAGATATAGATATTTTACAACACAAATTCACAATGCAACACCCTCTCATTCTTTCTCCCAGCTCTAATGTGAAGCTTGCCATATTTCAGTGATGCTTCTAGGTCATCTGCCTACTGTAAAAAGGATCAAGTTTTTTACTCCCATTTGTCTCTGTATCTTTGGTTAGCCACAATCCAGTCTGTTCTCTAGAATGCCAGAGATGATGTCTATAGGTTGGTTGTTGTTTTTTGCCATTTGTCAGAAAATACCCAACCAGCACATACAAATGTACAATATAATGATAGAATGAATTCACTGGAGAAAACCCAAGAAGGTAGAATGAGTAGTAGTTGATCAAATCCAGTTGTGGTAGAACACAGAAGTCTGTCAAAATCAGAACTGACCACTGGTGAGTTTTCCAGTGCTTGGATTTGGAATCCTGAAAACTAAAGGATGCCAAAAATTCTTTCTCTGGCTCACTAGGAATCACATTAACTACAACAACAACAGTAATATGTTGTACCATATACTGAATCTAACCTTATCCTTAAAATACTAGCCCCTCAGTAGATGACTGAGGTTGGAAGTGATAGAGAGAACAGTGGAAGGGATGATATTGATCAAGAGGTGTTGTACTCATAAATGTGTATGTCAAATTGATATTCCTTGTACAACTACTTTAAAGATACTTTAAACATAATTATATTAAATTAATTTTTAAAATTATCAGACCTCTAGTACAATCATAAGACCAAAGAATAGCCGTGTCACTTAAGTCATATTTTATGCTTAAAAATAGTTCACTAAGCTTCATAAATGAGTAGAGTATGCCTTTACTGGAAGGATAATAAATTGGATATAAGCCTTAATGTTATGGAAATTGCATTCCATGGAAGACACATTGTGTCATTCTTGTGACTGATTAACCACTAGCCCCTTCCCTAACTAGTCCCTAACAACATGGAACTAGTACCCCACCTTCCTCATTGCTGAGTAACATGCTGTTGGATGTCTAGGTTATAGGGTTTAATTCTTAAACAAAAACAAAATAACAGCAACAAAAATATTTGAACCCATTCAACTGTTAAATTTGCAAGTTCAGTCTGTGTTGGTTTCTGTACATGGTGATAAAATTTGGTACAAAATGACCACTGGACATAGAAAACTCTATACTAGGTTGATATGTAAACAAATTGTAAGCTTAGCTAAGAATACACTCTTGTAACTAAGCAACTGAGTTTCAGCTGAACATAGCATCTCAGCTTCAGGAAAATATCATAGGTGGCCAATTGTTCAGACCACATTTCACATTATATATATGTACAAGGTAAATTCCAAACACAGCCAGTAAGTTGTTTTTAACAGCATTACCTTATCCCTGGTTATAAATATAATGTACCTATATGGGCAGGACTTTCTGAACCAACTTCAGTCTAAAGTTTTTCCCAGTACTATGAACGTTTCCTTGTCCAAATAAATGTGGATGAATATAATATATCTCACAATTTGTAAGACATCTTAGAGGGTAATAAAAACAAAATAGAGATGTCTTAGCCGTTTATTTTTATTTCATCATTTTTATATTCTCTGTTGTTTGCACTTTCTAAAAACTGAATAAATAGCAATACATGCTTTCTAAGCTTACAGAACTTCACTGCCAGGCATAGCTCAGGTAATCCTGAAGTGTGTCCAGGTGTATGAGGTTTAACTGCTCCTTTCATCCACCCTTCTTAATTTTCAGTGCTATTTCCTACATGAATTACAAATTTACCCTGTCTCTTCATATTCTTAGTTGTTTTCACTATTCTCTCTGAAAAGACATTTCACACTGTTACAACAGAGTCTTATAAAAATGAGCAATTCAGTGATTTTATGTTACTGATACTTTTTATTCACACTCAGTTATTATTTTCTTTATATATTCCTTTATTATACTTTTCTTTATTTTCTTATATATTTTTCTTTTACTCTTTCTAAATTAGAAAGCACATTCCTTATCTCCTCTAGCTCTGTAGTCTATGGAGTGTCTCTGGTATGCCTGATGACTACCGTTTTTCAGTTATATATTCTCCTCAACCCACACACATATTTCAATGAGTCAAATTAAAACAGAGTAAAGTACCTCTATAGATCTTTTACTGCTTACTGTCCTAATGATTGCAACTTCTCAAAAGAGCACTCTCTTCGTTGTCAATGTTTTTAGCTCATTCCACATCTCTTAATTCTTATTAACAATAGTTCTACCATTGAAAATGATCTCTCCAAAGGCAGGAACATTGACTCAAGTCTGTAATCCTACCTATTTGTCTGGTGGATATTGGGAAATGACAGTTCAAGAGTAATCTAGATGTAAAAAAGTCCATTGTATTTTCTCAACCAATAGATCAGCATAGTGGCATGTTTCTGTCATCCCAATCTACAAGGGAAGCACAGTGGCCTGGTACAGTAATGCACACTGGTCATTTCAGCAAAAATAGGATGCACCAAAAGGAAGATCAGAGTCTAGGCTAACCCAGTCATAAAGAAAGAACCTATCTCGAAAATAACCAATGAACAAAGAGGCTGGTGGTATAGCACAATAGGCAGAGTACTTACTGGAGTTCACACATACACGTGCATGTGTGTGCATGTGCATGTGGGTGCGCACACACACACTAGCTTTAACTGTTCTCTCTGACATGTGTAATATCATTATTTACTAATGAGGATGAAATTTATTAGGAGATTTATAAAAGAGGTCATTTTTACTAAATATACTCAAATCTTCCATCTTCTTGTTTGCCACCTTTCTTGCTTATTAGCTGAACCTCAGCAATTCTTCCATTGAGAAAAGTTTTTATATCTCTATCTTGTCATATTAAGTCTGAGCCATACTGAGTCAAAGTATTAAAATTATTAATTAACAAAGGCATCAGCAAATTAGAATAATGGAAGCAATGCATTAAGATACAATGACATGAAATTAAATGAATATATATATATATATATATATATATGCTATGTTTATAGAGTTTTCTTTTCCTCTTAGACATATAATTTTGTGGGGCAGAGATTTTGCAAATAATAATTTAATATCTATACCTATGTTTATATATGTTTATCTATGCACACACTTTTTTTACAAAGCAAGACTTTAAAAAATAAACACAGTAACTTCATAATTTGTCTTTATTTGCATTAAGACTAATGCACTTCTTATAATGAGTTGGGTATTGTATGAAATAAAGCATTTGTATGACTTCTTTTGAACAGTATAGCAGGTTTAGCTTTCAGCTATGCATGTACTAGACATGGCATGAATATTTAATGCAAATACCTTACAAATACATACAAATTTTATTGTACAGTTTACCACTTATCATCAGGGGTGGGGGTAAGAAAAATTTTATTTTTAAAAGAAGTCACTTGGATTAAAGTTATTCATATTTTCTCATCCAAACTAAATGTAATCATAAAGAATAAACTTGTAACAAATGTAGACATATGTTAAAACTGATGAATAAAATGATAAAATAATAGGCTTATCTCTCTGTAGCATCAGAAATATATTTCAATATAGAAAAGTCTAAACAAGAGAGGACAAATTTTATTTGTCTTCAGAAATAGAAAGAAAAATTCTATGTAAGACTACATAAATTGTAAATGACATTTAACAGATATCACATGTGAAAGTGCCTTCAATGCACTATTTCCAATTTGCTTAGACAACTTGAAAGTAAAACATCAAGATAAGTGCCCTAGAATGGCCAAGCTTTAAAGAGAAACAGTATTGTCTGATTTAGCTTATTACTATCGATTCACAGGGGAAAAGTTGCATTCAAATATGCATTTTCAAAATCAAACATCATACAATAAAACAAATCAAAGTACATCTGAAGTTTTTTTAAAAAAAGATATGAGGAAAAAACGTCATATTCACATGTAAACATCCCTATTCCAGCTCATACTGGCAGGTTAAAATATAAATAATTTGCTCTTTCAATATATACTTGTTAAAATTACAATTAAATCAATGTTGAAATGGAAAGACACAAAGTATTGTTTTTATGTGTTAGTCAGGGGTTGTTCTGAACTTACTCCAAGTATTTACCTTCTCATTTAAAGGACTCAATCAATCATCTAGCACATCATGCAAACATGTTTTCTGGTTTACCACGTATAGTTTTCTTTTCATGCCTGACTCAGTGTAGCTGGCACTGAACCAAACTGACAAACCAGAGAAGCCATTGCAAGCCGGCTTCTGTTGGTCCCTCTCACTGGGGAATCTTTAACAGAACCTTTATTTTCAAGTTGCAGCAGCATTACCTTCAAGGATTTTATATTGTTATTCAAATTTAAATCTTTCTACAAATCTGAGACATCCACAAAATAGAAGTTTTATCTCCATAGGAGGAAACTAAGTGAAATATGGGATATTCATTGAAACATTCATTGGGTGAAGGTGCAAACTTACACTAGTAACTAGTTCCACACTATTAAGGTTCCCTCAACTCTAAATGGAATTATTTTTCTACTCATTTGCTCTGAGTAAATGTATGTTTTGCAGAAGTGTGTTTGAATTATCTTTATAAGAAGAGATAGTGGCTCATTAAAAAGATTTCAACAAGTAAGAAAACTGCAAATGTATTTAAGAAATAACAGGGACTTCTGGGAAGACGGCCAGAGGAGCAGCAGAGCCCTAGCTGAGCTCCCTCTGACATCACAGTTTTCCCATCCCACAGAAACTTTTACCCCTAGAAAGATAGCAAAATAAGTTATTACAGTACAGGGATTCTGGCCAGGAAGGAAAAATTGACTTTGCTGGTCTGAAAACACAGATTTGAGCTCTGGGCGGCATCTTGCCACCACGACAGTGCCGGCGACAGCACAACGCCCTGCACTCCCCGCAGCTAAAGCACTCAACGGAGACCAGGGAGAAATCCTCCAGACGGCAGCGTACAGACAGATCACAGGCTGAGCACAGACGGGCCAAAATCACAGAGAAAGCATGAGTACACCCACAAAAGTCACTCTCACTCGCATCCACAGAGCAGCAGCTTTCCCCACCGCCAGAACAAAGCGCCATCTTTGACACTGGCATAGGGTCAGATAACCAGACTGAAGCTAAAGCCCACCCGGGGAAAGAGAGGACAAAGCAGCCATCTTTGAGAAGGGCAAGAGGGACTGACCAGTGAGAGCCAGCTCCACCCAGGAGTAAGACCCCTGCCCAGGCGGAATTCCTCAATTAAAAGCAAAAGCGGCAAGCAGCTACTGTACCGGCGGCACAGCCACACGGGAGAACAAACAGTTCCCAAGACAGAGAATGGTCCCGTTTAGAAGCCTAATTCCCAGCCCGAAACAGAGCTGAATTCCATACCCTGCCCTACCCAGGAGGCCGCCCTGCCCAGGAGGGAGGAACCTCCCCCAGGCTAGCAACTCTCAGTTGGGTAAACCGGACAAGAGGCACCCCGTCCTGCTGAGTCCACAGGCTATTCAAAGAAAGGCATTAAAGGCAGTGGCCCTACAGCAGATGGGAGGAGCCACGGTTCACAAGACTGTTCACGTCCGACACCTACAGAGGACGCCCAAGTCTTACCTGCAATCTGTGGGAACCACAGAGCCCCAGGGTTTCACTGACAGGGGAAGAGGGTCAGAGCAGATCCATCCCATGTGAACTGAAAGCAAGTCAAACCACCCAAGTGGCAGAATAGACTGCAGACAATCACAAGGAAACCAGAGACTGTAGAAAGTCCACCCAAACAAGGAAGACTCCCTTTTATTTTTTTTCTCAAATGTTTTTTAAGCTTTCTTTTTTTCTTTTTTTTTTGTTTTTTTTTTATATTTTCATTTCTGAAATGTCATTGGTTTGTTTTTGCTTTCCATTTTTACCTGTTGGTTCTATCAAGTTCTTTTTGTTTGTTTTTTGTTGTTTGTTTTTCCTGATTTTTTTCTTTTTTCCTTTTTATTTTTTAAGTAATTTTTCTCTGTTATGTGCATCTGTCTTCCAGTATTTTTTTCTTTATTTCTCTCTTTGCATTCTCTTTCTTTAAAAATTACTTTCCTGTGAATAACACCTCCACTCTTTACTGCTAATTCTCCATTGCCTGTCTTTTTAACCTTGTTCTTTCTATGGATTCTACTCTTCTCCACATTTCCACATCACTGAAAATAAACCAAAATCAACACCCCCCCCATACATTTTACTCTATTCTCTTTATTACCTCTAACTTACCCTCCTGACTTATTTCTAGGACCTCCAGATTCCATTGACTCCTAGTTACTGAATAGGGGGTATCCCTGCTTATTCTGAGTGAATCAAAGGGATTCATAGAGAAAGACAGTCCAAAAGAACTTAATATAAGAATAAGAATTGCTCATAGGGTTGTAACAGTAAATAAGTAAGTACTGAATACAGGGCCCAGGATTGGTTGTTATATTGAAATTGTATTCTCTAGGAACACCAAATATAATTTTATACACAGGTATAAAAGGTATCCATATATAATTGTGAACTTCTAAGATTTACACAACAGTGCTTGGTAAGGGCTGCTTTGGGTCTTAAACGGTGCTCACAGGTGCTGGTAGACTGGCATTCCCAATCCAAATGGGCAGAAGAAACACAAGAAAAATGGCAAACAATGGAATATCATCTCCCACTCAAAACAAGCAGGAAGCAGAGCAGTCAATCAAAGACATAGAAGAGAACCCTCAAAATGCTCTAAAAAGTTTACTGATAAACATGATAAATGAAAAATTTGAATCTCTTCAGTCAATTATTCTAGAGCGTGAGGAGGCAAAGCAAAAACTAATGGAGAATTTCATGGCATCCACAAACAGAAAGATAAATGAACTCCAAGAGTCAAATGAAAAGATAACTACCCAGCTAAAAGATTTGAGAGACAGCACTCAAAACCAAATTAATGAAGTTAATGAAATAAAGAAGCCCATGCAGGACCTAAGAGATAATTATAGCAAGGACATAGGAATCATCAGGAAAGACCAGTCTGAAGGAAAAGAGATTTGATCAAGTAGCTAACCTACAGTCCCGACTAACTGAAGCAGGGGATAGAATCTCAGGAGCTCAAGATTCCCTAGAATCTATGGAGAAAGATAAAAAAGCCATACAAAACCAATCCAATCAACAAAACAGATCGCTCCAGGAGATTCAAGATACAATCAGAGACTTCTGGGAAGACTGCGGAGGAGCAGCAGAGCCCTAGCTGAGCTCCCTCTGACATCGCAGTTTTCTCACCCCATAGAAACTTTTACTCCTAGAAAGACAGCCACAGTAAGTTCTAACAGTACAGGGATTCTGGCCAGGAAGGAAAAATCGACTTTGCTTGTCTGAAAACACAGATTTGAGCTCCAGGCGGCATCCCGCCACTGCGCCAGTGCCGGCGTCGGCACAGCACCCGGCACAGCAACCCACACTCTGCATGGCTAAAGCACACAGCATAGACCAGGGAGAAATACTCCAGACAGCGGCTGAGAACGGACAGGCTGAAATTGCAGAGAAAGCGTGAGTACCCCACAAAAGATATTCACACTCGCGCCCACAGAACAGCTTCTGGAAGGCAACCCTTCCCCCACCACCAGAGCAAAGCACCATCTTTGACACTGGCATAGGGTCAGACCAGATTGGAACTAAAGTGGGCCTGGGGAAAGCAAGGTCAAAGGAGCCATGTTTGAAAAGGGCAAGAGGGACGGACCAGTGAGAGCCAGCTCCGCCCAGGAGAACGCCCCCTGCCTTGGTGGGAGGCAAGTCCTGGGCCTCGGCTTAGCCAGAGGTGCCCCGCCCTGCCCACCGGAATTTCTAAATTTAAAGCAATAGCGGCAAGCAGCTACCGGCGGCACAGAAACACCAGACGGGGGAACAAACAGTTCCTGAAACAGTTAAACAGTCCCGTCACGGAGGAAGCCCAATTCCCAGCCCAAAACAGAGTTGCATTCCATAGCCACCTCTGCCAAGGAGGCCGCCCCGCCCAGGAGGGAGGAGCCTCCCCCAGGTAAGCAACTCTCAGCTGGGTAAAACAGGCCAGAGGTGCCCCACCCTGCTGAGTCCACAGCCTATTCAAAGCCAGGTGTCAAAGGCAGAGGCCCCAGAGCAGACAAAGGAGCCACAGTTCCCCAGAGTGCTCACGTCCCCATCTACAGAGGACGCCCAAGGCCTACCTGCAAGCTGTGCGAACCACAGAGACCCAGGATTGCACCAACAGGGGAGAAGGGTCAGGACAGATCCACCCCCCGAAAACTGAAATCAAGGCAAACCAGCCAATCAGGAATATAGACTGCAGACACTCGCAAGGAAACCAGAGACTGGGGAAAGACCACCCAAACGAGGAGGACTCCATTTTTTTTCTTTTCGAACATTTTTTAAACTTTTAAAAAAAATTTTTTTTAATTTTTTCACTTCTGAAACGTGGTTGGTTTTTTTTTAATTGTTTGTTTTCCATTTTTACCAGTTTGTTTTATCAAATTTTTGTTTGTTTGTTTGTTTCAGTTGTTCCTTTTCTGTTTTTTTCTTTTTAAAATAACTTTTCTCTGTTTTGTGCATCTGTCTTCCAGAATATTTACTTTATTTCTCTCTTTGCGTTCTCTTTCTTTAAAAATTACTTTCCTATGAATAACACTTCCACTCTTTTCTGCTAACTCTCCATTGTCTATCATTTTAACCTTGCTCTTTCTACTGATTCAACTCTTCTCCACATTTCGATGTCACTGAAACTAAACCAAAATCACCACCGCCCCACATACATTTTACTCTATTCTCTTTACTACCTCCAACTTACCCTCCTGACTTACTGCCTGGACCTCCAGGTTCCATTGACTCCTGGTTACTGGATAGAGGGTATCCCAGCTTGATCCGAGTGAATCAAAGGGGTTCATAGAGAAAGCCAGTCCTAAAAGAACTTAATATAAAAACAAGAATTGCTTATAGGGTTGTAACAAAATAAGCAACTACTGAATACAGGGACCAGGATCGGTTGTTATATTGAAATTGTATTCTTTAGGAACACCAAATCTAATTTTATAGACAGGTAAACAAGTTATCTGTATATAATTGTGAACTTGTAAGATTTACACTACAGTGCTTGGTAAGGGCTGCTTTGGGTCTTAAACGGTGCTCACAGGTGCTGGTAGACTGGCGTTCCCAATCAAAATGGGCAGAAGGAACACAAGAAAGATGGCAAACAATGAAGTCTTATCCCCCACTCAAAACAAGCTGGAAGCAGAGCAGTCAATCAAAGACATAGAAGAGAACCCTCAAAATGCTCTACAAACTCTACTGATAAACATGATAAATGAAAAGTTTGAATCTCTTCAGTCAATTATTCTAGAGCGTGAGGAGACAAAGCAAAAACTAATGGAGAATTTCATGGCATCCACAAACAGAAAGATAAATGAACTTCAAGAGTCAAATGAAAAGATAGCTATACAGATTAAAGATTTGAGAGACAACACTCAAAACCAAATTAATGAAGTTAATGAAGTAAAGGAGTCCATACAAGACCTAAAAAATGACATGGAAATCATCAGGGAAGACCAGTCAGAAGGAAAAGAGATTTGAAATAAAGTAGCTATCCTACAGTCCTGACTAACTGAAGCAGAGGATCGAATCTCAGGAGCTGAAGATTCCTTAGATTCTAAAATCAATACAAATCCAGTCCAATTATCAAAACAGATTGCTACAGGAGATTCAAGACACGATCAGGAAGCCCAATTTAAGGATAATAGGTATTGAGGAAAACTTGGAGAAAGAGGTTAATGGGATAGGCAACCTATTTAACAGAATATTAGCTGAGAACTACACAAATATCCAGAAGGAAAGACCTATACAGATACAAGAAGCATTTAGAACCCCAAACCGACCAGACCAGAATAGTACATCCCACCGACACATTGTGATCAAAAAAGGATCAAGAGAGTACAAGGAAAGAATCCTTAAAGCTGTTAAGGAGAAGAAAACAATCACATATAAAGGAAAAGCAATCAGAATTACCCCAAAATTCTCAGCAGAGACCATGAAAGCAAGGAGAGCCTGGAATGAAGTATAACAAACACTAAATAACTACCAACCAAGAATTCTGTACCCAGCCAAACTCTCATTCATAGCCGAAGGTCATATAAAAGTCTTCCACAGTAGGGAAAACTGAAACAATATATCTCCACCAAACCAGCTTTACAGAAAATCCTCAAAGATGTACTATACAGGGAAAATAATCAAGATCCCAATGCAGACAGAGAAATGAATATTAAATAGTAAATATCAGATGAAGAAATAGGAAGACAAAGCTTTAAACAACATAGTGATAATGACAACAACAAACGATCATCTCTCAATCCTAACTCTCAACATTAATGGACTTAATTCTCCAATCAAATGACATAGGGTCTTAAGTTGGACCAAAACTCAAGATCCATCGTTCTGCTGCCTCCAAGAAACACATCTATCCACCAAAAGTAAACATCTTCTAAAAGTAAAAGGCTGGAATCAAATCTATCAAGCAAATGGCCCCCATATGCAGGCTGGAGTTGCAATCCTAGTATCAGACAAAATTGACTTTAAATTAAAAAAGGTAAGAAGAGACAAAGAAGGCTACTACATACTAGGAAAGGGATCTCTCCTACAGAAAGATATAACCATTCTAAATATCTACACACCAAATGCAGGAGCACCCAACTTCATCAAACAAACACTACTGACTCTAAAAACACTCATAGACCCCAAAACATTGATAGTTGGAGACTTTAACACTCCACTATCACCTCTGGACAGATCAACACGCCAAAAACTGAACAAAGAAACCACAGAACTTAATAATTGCATAGACCAACTAGACTTAACTGACATCTACAGAATATTGCACCCAGCAACACCAGAAGACACATTCTTCTCCGCAGCACATGAAACATTCTCCAAAATAGATCACATCTTAGGGCACAAAGAAAATCTGTACAAATTCAGAAGTATCAAAAACATTCCCTGCATTCTCTCAGACCACAATGGAATAAAATTAGAGCTCAACTCAAACAGCCACCACAGAAAATCCAACAATTCATGGAGACAAAACAACACACTGCTGAACCATCAGTGGGTCATTGAAGAAATTAAAACGGAAATTCAAATGTTTATGGAATTCAACCAAGTTGAGGACACAAAGTACCAGCTCCTTTGGGACATAGCAAAGGCAGTACTCAGAGGAAAATTTATACGTCTGAGTGCTAACATCAACAAACTGGAGAAACAGCAACACAATAATTTAAGGAAGCACCTTAATTTCCTTGAGAGAGAACAACAAGCCAAACCCCAAGTCAATAGACAGAAGCAAATAATTAAAATCAAATCAGAATAAAATCAATTAGAGACCAAAAAAAAAAAAAATTGAAAGAATCAACAAAACAAAGAGTAGGTTCTTTGAAAAAAATCAACAATATAGACAGACCCCTGGCCAACCTGACCAAAAAACGAAGACAGCACACTCAAATAAACAAGATAAGAGATGAAACAGGGAACATTACCACAGAAATAAACGAAATTCAGAAAATAATAAGGGACTATTTTGCAAACGTTTCTACCAACAAGTTCGAGATTTGGAAGAAATGGATGATTTCCTAGAAAATATTCATATCCCCAAACGTAACCATGAAGATTTAAACCTTTTAAACAGACTCATATCCAGTATTGAAATAGAAACGGAAATAAATGATCTCCCATCCAAGAAAAGCCCAGGTCCAGACGGATTCACTGCAGAATTGTACAAGGCCTTCAAACAGAACTCACACCAAAGTTTCTCAAACTCTTCAATGAAATTGAAAGATAACTTTCACTACCACACTCATTCTATGAAGCCAGTATAACCCTCATCCCTAAACCAGGCAGGGACTCATCACGGAAAGAGGACTGTAGACCGATTTCCCTGATGAACATAGACGCAAAAATTCTCAACAAAATTCGGGCCAATCGACTTCAACAGGTCATCAAAAAAATCATACACCACGATCAAACTGGATTCATCCCAGGGATGCAAAGTTGGTTTAATATATGCAAGTCAATTAATGTAATCCACCACATCAACTGGAGCAAGGTAAAGAGCCACATGGTTTTATCTCTGGATGCGGAAAGTGCGTTCTATAAAATCCAGCACCCATTTATGCTAAAAGCCCTGGAAACTGGGATTCCAGGGAACATTCCTGAATATAATCAAGGCAGTTTATGACAAACCAACCGCAAGCATAACTCTAAATGGTGAAAAACTAAAGCCATTCCCTTTAAAATCAGGAGGCAGGGATGTCCACTCTCTCCCCTGCTCTTCAACATAGTACTAGAATTCCAAGCCAGAGCAATTAGGCAAGAAGAAAATATAAAGGGGATCCAAATAGGGAAAGATGAAGTTAAACTTTCTCTCTTCACAGATGACATGATCCTATACCTAAAGAATCCCATAGACTCTACCCCCAAGCTACTAGAGCGGATCCAAAACTTTGACAAAGTGGCAGGATATAAAATAAACCCTCAAAAATCAACGGCCTTTCTCTATGCTTATGACCTGAAGACTGAGGCTGAAATCAGAAAAGCAACTCCTTTTGCAATAGCCCCCCAAAACATAAAATACCTAGGAAGAACCTTAACCAAAGAAGTGAAAGACCTCTTTGATGAGAACTTTACAAGCCTGAATAAGGAAATTACATCAGAACTAAGGAAATGGAAAAACCTCCCATGCTCCTGGATTGGGAGGATTAATATAATCAAAATGGCAATATTGCCAAAGGCTATCTACAAATTCAATGCAATACCCATTAATATCCCAACACCATTTTTTAATGAAATAGAGGAAGCAATCCAGAAATTCATATGAAACAATAAAAGACCTAGAATAGCAAAAACAATCCTAAGCAGAAAGAACAGTGCTGGAGGAATTACAATACCCAACATCAAGCTGTATTGTAAAACTATAGTAACAAAACCAGCTTGGTATTGGCACAGGAACAAGCCTGAAGACCAATGGAACAAAATTGAAGACCCAGAAATGAACCCACAGAACTATGCCTACTTAATCTTTGATAAAGGAGCTAAAACAATAGTTTGGAAGAAAGATAGCCTCTTTAACAAATGGTGCTGGCAAAACTGGCTCAACACATGCAACAAACTAAAACTAGATACTTATATATCACCGTGCACCAAAATCAATTCCAAATGTATTAAAGTCCTCGAAATCAAAACAGACACCCTGAAGACACTAAAGGAAGAAGTAGGAGAAACACTTGTGCTATTTGCTGCTGGAAGGAACTTCCTTAACAATGACTCAGAAAGGCTACAAATCAAAAAAAGGTTGGACAAATGGGACTACATCAAACTGCAGAGCTTCTGCATGGCAAAGGACATAGCTTGCAAGATAAACAGCCCTCAGACTCGGAGAAGATCTTTAGCTGCAATTCAACGGACAAAGGCCTCATCTATAAAATATATACAGAACTAAAAAAATTACCTTCTTCCAAAACAACATCGCAAAGAACCAATAGCCCCCTCATCAAGTGGGCTAAAGACTTACAAAGAGACTTCTCTGATGTGGAAATGAGAATGGCCAAGAGACATATGAAAAAGTGCTCTACACCACTGGCCATAAAAGAAATGCAAATCAAAACAACATTGAGATTCCATCTCACCCCAGTAAGAATGTCATATATCAAGAAAAGTAACAATAACAATTGTTGGAGGGGATGTGGCCAAAAGGGAACCCTACTTCATTGTTGGTGGGAATGTAAACTGGTTCAGCCACTCTGGATAGCAGTATAGAGATTCCTCAGAGGGTAAATATAGAACTCCCCTATGACCCAGCAGCCCCACTTTTGGGTATCTATCCAAAAGACCACAAACAAAATCACAGTAATGCCCCCAAAACAATAATGTTCATCGCAGCACAATTTGTCATAGCTAGAATCTGGAACCAAGCCAGTTGCCCCTCAGTAGACGAATGGATCAGGAAAGTGTGGTACATACAGACAATGGAATTTTATGTCTCTATCAGAAAGAATGACATTGCCCCATTTGTAAGGAAATGGAAGGACTTGGAAAAAATTATACTAAGTGAAGTGAGCCAGACCCAAAAAATCATGGACTCTATGGTCTCCCTTATTGGGAATAATTAGTACAGGTTTAGGCAAGTCATAGCACAGCATCACAAGAGCCCAATAGCTATACCCTTATGAACACATAAGATGATGCTAAGTGAAATGAACTCCATGTTATGGAAACGATTGTTATATCACAGTTGTAACTTCTTTCAACATCCCATCTGTATCTGTAGCTTCTATTATTGGTAATGTTCTTGTATGACCTTCCTGTGGTTGTACCTACACTAGCTCTGTAATCTTATCTGAGTATATTGGAAACCATGTATACTGGTATTAGAAGTAGGAAATTGAAAGGGAATACCAAAATTGAGTGCCACAGGGTAAAAAAAGACAACTACAAAAGCAATACTTGCAAAACTGTTTGGTGTAAGTGAACTGAACACCTCAGGGGGGGGAAGGGAAAGGGGGAGGAGAGAGGGGGGTTTGAGGGACAAGGTAACAAACAGTACAAGAAATGTATCCAATGCCAGTTATAAACTGTAACCTTTCTGTACATCAGTTTGATAATAAAAATTTGAAAAAATAAAGAATATCAAAATCAAAACAATCTCTTTGAAAAGTGAAGAGCAGGACAGTGTTTCACTACAGTACTGAATTGAAGGCTGGCACTCTTCATGGGCCACCAAGGATACTGTATTGGTGTCTCAGAGTTCCTTCAATTCACCTATTCTGATTTTATGTTTTTCACTGTCTGTAGAGGTTTTGCTAAGGAAAGAGCACATTCTTGCATTCAATTGATTGCCAAGGCTTTCCTTCAGTGAACTTATAGAGTAAGGATAACAGTACATGATCACAAGGGAGTTGTCAGACACTACAATTCAAGTATTTTCTTAAAATAAAGTTATATGTGCTTTTATTTAAAAAAAAATAGGATAATAGGTGTTGAGGAAAACCTGGAGAAGGAAGTTAATGGAATAGGCAACCTATTTAACAGAATATTAGCTGAGAACTTCCCAAATATCCAGAAGGATTGGCCTATACAGATACAAGAAGCATTTAGAACCCCAAACCGACCAGACCAAAATAGGACATTCCACCGAAACATTATGATCTAAACAGAATCAATAGAGTTCAAGGAAAGAATCCTTAAAGCTGTTAGGGAGAAGAAAACAATCACATATAAAGGAAAAGCAATCAGAATTACCCCAGACTTTTCCACAGAAACCATGAAAGCAAGGAGAGCCTGGAATAAGGTATGCCATACCCTAAATAAAAATAACTACCAACCAAGAATACTGTACCCAGCTAAACTCTCATTCATAGCAGAAGGTCAAATAAAAGTCTTCCACAGAAAAGAAAAACTTAAACAATATATCTCCACCAAACCAGCTTTACAAAAAATCCTCAAAGATGTACTATACAGAGAAAATAATCAAGATCCCAATGCAGACAGAGAAATGAACCCTAAATAGTAAACCAGAATATCAAATCCACTAGTGGGAAGACTCACTCATTAAAAAGATAGGGACAATGAAAGGAACAAATGATCAGCTCTCAATCCTAACTCTCAACATTAATGGACTTAATTCGTCAATCAAACGACACGGGTTCATAAGTTGTATCAAAAATTAAGACCCATCTTTTTGCTGCCTCCAAGAGACTTGTCTATCCAACAAAAGGTAACATCTAAAAGTAAAAGGCTGGAATCAAATCTATCAAGCAAATGGCCCCCATAAGCAGGCCGGAGTTGTAATCCTAGTATCAGACAAAATTGACTTCAAATTAAAAAAGGTAAGAAGAGACAAAGAAGGCTACTACATACTAGTGAAGGGATCTCTCCTACAGGAAGATATAAACATCCTAACTATCTACACACCAAATACAAGATCACCCAACTTCATCAAACAAACACGACTGACTCTAAAAACACTCATAGACCCAAAAACATAGATAGTTGGAGACTTTAACACTCCACTATCACCTCTGGACAGATAAACACACCAAAAACAGAACAAAGAAACTACAGATCTTAATAATTGCATAGACCAACTAGACTTAACCGACATCTACAGACTATTGCACCCAGCAACAACAGAATACACATTCTTCTCTGCAGCACATGAAACATTCTCCAAAATAGATCACATCTTAGGGCACAAAGAAAATCTGTACAAATTCAGAAGTATCAAAACCATTCCCTGCATTCTCTCAGACCACAATGGAATAAAATTAGAGCTCAACTCAAACAGCCACCACAGAAAATCCTACAATTCATGGAGATTAAACAACATACTGCTGAACCATCAGTGGGTCATTGAAGAAATTAAAACGGAAATTTAAATGTTTATGGAACTCAACCAAGTTGAGGACATAAAGTAACACCTTCTTTGGGACACAGCAAAGGCAGTACTCAGAGGAAAATTTATATTTCTGAGTGCATACACCAACAAACTGGATAAACAGCAACTCAATAATTTAAGGAAGCACCCTAATTTTCTTGAGAGAGAACAACAAGCCAAACCCCAAGTCAATAGATGGAAGCAAATAACTAAAATCAAATCAGAATTAAATCAATTAGCGACAAAAAAAAAGTCGAAAGAATCAACAAAACAAAGAGTTGGTTCTTTGAAAAAATCAACAAGGTAGACAGACCCCTAGCAAACCTCAAAATAAAAAACGAAGGCAGCACACTCAAATAAACAAGATAAGAGATGAATCAGGTCACATCACCACAGAAACAAACAAATTCAGACCATATTAAGGGACTACTTTGCCAACCTTTATGCCAACAAATTCGAAAACATGGAAGAAATGGATGATTTCCTGGAAAAAATTCATATTCCCAAACTCAACCATGAAGATTTAAACTTTCTAAACAGACCCATATCCAGTATTGAAATAGAAACAGCAATAAATGATCTCCCATCCAAGAAAAGCCCAGGTTCAGACAGATTCACAGCAGAATTCTACAAGGCCTTCAAAACAAAACTCACACCAATATTTCTCAAACTCTTCAATGAAATTGGAAGAGAACGTTCACTACCAGACAATTTCTCTGATGCCAGTATAACCCTCATTCCAAAACCAGGCATGGATTCATCACAGAAAGAGGATTACAGACCAATTTCCCTGATGAACATAGACTCAGAAATTCTCAATGAAATTCTGGCCAGTTGACTTCAACAGGTCATCAAAAAAATCATACACCACTATCAAACTGGATTCATCCCAGGGATGCAAAGTTGGTTCAAAATACGCAAGCCAAAAAATGCAATTCACCACATCAACTGGAGCAAGGTAAAGAATCACATGGTTATATCCCTAGATGTGGAAAAGGCATTCCATAAAATCCAGCACCTATTTATGCTAAAAGCCCTAAAAAAACTGGGATTCCAGGGAACATTCCTGAATATAATCAAGGCAGTTTATGACAAACCAACCGTAAGCATAATTCTAAATGGTGAGAAACTAAAGCCATTCCCTTTAAAATCAGGAACAAGGCAGGGATGTCCACTCTCTCTCCTGCTCTTCAACATAGTACTAGAATTCCAAGCCAGAGCAATTAGGCAAGAAGAAAACAAAAAGGGGATCCAAATAGGAAAAGATGTAGTTAAACTTTCTCTCTTTGCAAATGACATGATCCTATACCTAAAGAACCCCATAGACTCTACCCCCAAGCTACTAGAGCTGATCCAAAACTTTGGCAAAGTTGCAGGATATAAAATAAACCCTCAAAAATCAATGGCCTTTCTCTATTCTAATAACACAAAAGACCGAGGCTGAGTACAGGAAAACAACTCCTTTTGCAAAAGCCTCAAAAAACATTAAGTACCTAGTAATAACCTTAATCTAAGAAGTGAAAGACCTCTATGATGAGAACTTTAAAAACATGAAAAATGAAATTAAGGCGGAACTAAGGAAATGGAAAAACCTCCCATGCTCCTGGATTGGGAGGATTAATATAATCAAAATGGCAATATTGCCAAAGGCTATCTACAAATTCAATGCAATACCCATTAATATCCCAACACCATTTTTTAATGAAATAGAGGAAGCAATCCAGAAATTCATATGGAACAATAGAAGACCTCGAATAGCAAAAACAATCCTAAGCAGAAAGGACGGTGCTGGAGGAATTACAATACCCAACTTCAAGCTGCATTATAAAGCTATAGTAATAAAAACAGCTTTGTATTGGCACTGGAACAGGCCTGAAGACCAATGGAACAGGCCTGAAGACCAATGGAACAGAATTGAAGACCCAGAAATGAACCCACAGAACAATGCCTACTTTATCTTTGATAAAGGAGCTAAAACAATAGGATGGGAAAAAGATAGCCTCTTTAACAAATGGTGCTGGCAAAGCTGGAAGGAGTAGGAGAAACACTTGGGCTCCTTGGCACAGGATGGAACTTTCTTAACAAAGACCCAGAAAGGCTACAAATCAAAGAAAAGTTAGACAAATGAGACTTCGCCAAACTGCAGAAATTCTGCAGGGCAAAGGACATAGCTCGCAAGATATACAGAAAGCCCACAGATTGGGACAAGATCTTTACTGGCCATTCAATGGACAAAGGCCTTATATCTAAAATATATGCAGAACCAAAAGAATTACCTTCCTTCATAATAAAACTGCAAAGAACCAATAGCCCCCTGATCAAGTGGGCTAGAGACTTAAAAAGTGACTCCTCTAATGAGGAAATGAGAATGGCCAAGAGACATATGATAAAGTGCTCTACATCACTGGCCATAAAAGAAACGCAAATCAAAACCACATTGAGATTCCATCTCACCCCAGTAAGAATGTCCTATATCAAGAAAACTAACAATAACAACTGTTGGAGAAGATGTGGCCAAAAGGGAACCCTACTTCATTGTTCGTGGGAATGTAAACTGGTTCAACCACTCTGGAAAGCAGTATGGAGATTCCTCAGAGGCTAAATATAGAACTCCCCTATGACCCAGCAGCCCCACTTTTGGGTATCTATCCAAAAGACCACAAACAAAATCACAGTAATGTCATCAGCACAACAATGTTCATCGCAGCACAATTTGTCATAGCTAGAATCTGGAACCAACCCAGATACCCCTCAGTAGACGAACGGATCAGGAAAATGTGGTACATATACACAACGGAATTTTATGCCTCTATCAGAAAGAATGGCATTGCCCTATTTGTAAGGAAATGGAAGGACTTGGAAAAAGTTATGCTAAGTGAAGTGAGCCAGACCTAAAGAAACATGGACTCTATGGTCTCCCTTATAGGGAATAATTAGCACAGGTTTAGGCAAATCACAGCAGAGGATCATAGGAGCCCAATAGCTATACCCTTATGAACACATAAGAAGATGCTAAGTGAAATGAACTCCATGCTATGGAAACAATTGTTATATCACAGTTGTAACTACTTTCAACGTGCCATATGTAACTGTAGCCTCTATTATTGATGATCTTCTTGTATCACCTTCCTGTGGTTGTACCTACACTTTCTCTGTATCTTATCTGAGTATATTGGAAACCGGGTATACTGGTATTAGAACTAGGAAATTGGAAGTGAATACCAAAATCGAGAGACACAGGGTAAAAAAAGACAAACAACTACAAAAGCAATACTTGCAAAACTGTTTGATGTAAATGAACTTAACAGCTCTTGTGGGGGGAAGGGAGAGCAGGAGGGGGGGGAGAATGAGGGACGAGCTAACAAACAGTACAAGAAATGTATCCAATGCCTAATGTATGAAACTGTGACCTCTCTGTAATTCAGTTTGATAATAAAAAAATGTATATATCTATATATGTAAAAAAAAGAAATAACAGAAAATATTGAAAAGATATACTTTACCAAGAATTTGAGATATAATGAATGTAGGAGGAAAGTTACCAGAAAATTGCTAACAAAAAATCTAAACCCTTTTCTTAGTACTTTATAAAATGAAAACTTAAGGTGAAAAAAGGAAAAACAGATGTTGTCCTTTATAAAATAAAGCTCCTAAATGATATGTAGCATTTTGAATAAAATATTAATGAAATAGCTAACTACACTGGCATATAACATATAAGACAACTAAAATAGTTACAAAATGAAAATGATTTTAACACATCTCAAGTATAAAAAGGAAAGCAACCACACAAAACAATGTGTATTTTTATGTATTTAGGTGAAGAATTTTAAATTTTTACCAGGTTGCATTCAAGCTTTTGAGTACTCTCCTTAGGTTTCCAATGAGTTGGAATAACAAATATGCAGCTTGATGTCTTTGTCTAATTTAAATTGACAAAGTATTATTCTGATATCTCACATATAATACACTTTAAATATGTACGTGTAATCCTATTTTTCAATGACAAGATCAAGATCACTACCATCTGCATTGCTTCCTATAATTCAAATTTTTGTGCTATGTAAACTCAAAATCTACTCTGCCATTTTTTTTTTTTTTTTTTTTTTTTTTTTGGCCAGTCGTGGGCCTTGGACTCAGGGCCTGAGCACTGTCCCTGGCTTCTTCCCGCTCAAGGCTAGCACTCTGCCACTTGAGCCACAGCGCCACTTCTGGCCATTTTCTGTATATGTGGTGCTGAGGAATCGAACCTAGGGCCTCGTGTATCCGAGGCAGGCACTCTTGCCACTAGGCTATATCCCCAGCCCTACTCTGCCATTTTTAAGGGTACAATAGTATGGCATAAACTTTACTTTGTTGTATAATAGATCTCTTGAACTCATTGTTCCAGGCTGAAGTTTCATATCTTTTATCAACATGTTCATATAAGAGAATTTCACTTGTTTAATTATTATATGTAAGTCATTTGGACTTAATATTCATGTTCTTTTTTTCTCCTCTTTTTGATGCCTTCACAATACAAGCATAAAGAAAATTTGTACACAGATATGAGAATTTTTAACTAAAAAAGATGGAAAAGAAAATGGAATATGAATATTAAGCTCAAGGAAGTCTGGAACAAAATAATTATTACGGAAGTGATAGACATGCATATGATGTTTAAACCATTTGGAATAAGTGCAATCTTTTGGAAAAGAAGTAGGGAAAATAAAGATAGAGATTAAAAGGCACTCCAAAATTTAGAAGGGAATAAAGAAAAATGTAAAAATAATCTTGGTTAAAAATATTCAAATGCATAAGAAATATTAGTAAATCTATATCATTGTGTTGATTTATTTAAATGTTGCAAGTTTTCCCTTATATTTGGGAGATAGGATTAGCTTATAAACATATGCATTGAGTAATACGCAAGTATATACAATGTAGTAACTTGATTCAAGAGAGAATGTGCTGCAATTCCTTAGGAAAGCAAAGTCAAATTCAATAAAATAAACACTGGGAATGGTGCTTGAAAAGAGTGGGGTGGGGTCAAGAGGAGAGGGGTAGATACACAAGGAGGAGAAGTGGGGGAGAATGCAGTCAGAAATTCAATGTATATCCTACAATATTAAGAAAGGTAAGAGAAGGGATAAAATGGAAGTGAGAATATTGAAGAAGGGTGACAGTCTATTACATGGATGCACTGTATTCACAAACTGCTTGGTTTAATGGCAATTCATTTGTACAACTACTTAAAGACAATACAATTTTTAAAAAGAAAGAAACCTAGAATACTTAAAACATTACTCTGGGTTAATAAGTATAAAATCTGAAAACTGACTTTTTGAAATTTATTATAATACAGAATATAGCAATAAGGAAATCTTGTATCACTTTAGTAAGTATATTTAATATTCTTCCTACTTTAAAATAAAGTCTTATTATATGCAACAAGGTATTTAATCCTAATATCATCAATTTGTAAAGAAAGTAGACAGGCCAACAACTGTATGTTCATTAATGTATGTTCCTAGAAAATGTAAACTTAATTGTAGCAGATAACATGACTGCTTGTTTGAACATGGCAGTGGCAAGAGACAAGAATAAGAAACAGGCACAAGGATGTTTTGGGGAATGATGCAAACACATTATCTTTATAATAGCAATGAGTTCATGGTTCTATTAAAGTATTAAAACTGAAATTTTAAGCATTTATTACATTTTCAACTTGTGTCGTTCAATTTACAACTCAACATTAAATATTGGCTGCTGATTTAAAGGTTTATTAAGTTGACAACTGTACTTGAAAGTTGTAGTCCCAGTAGAAAATCAAGATCTGTCAGTGGAGGTCTTAGGGTTTAAAGAAAAATAACGTTTGCAAACATACAATACATATAAGACAGCTTCATATTTTATTAAGCATGGCAAGCAGCAGGAGTCATAAGTTAGAAGAACATGGCCACCAAATAATTTCTTTTGGATATTTCTACTAATATAGTAATCCAAAAGCACCCAGAGCCAGCAATATCTAATCAAAGAATGTAACAGGATCATGAAGTGTGGAAGTGACCCCCACCCAAAACATTTCAATTTAAAAGCTGATTTTTGAATAATGTGTAGTCTGATGGTCATAAATTTTCCAAATAGAATTCTACTTTCATGGTCTTTTCCGTAAGACCTGGTATGCTTCACTTGGAGACAGTCAGAACCTTCTCTCTGGATCACACTCTTGTTTTTCTTCTTCCAAATTTAAGCATGTTAAAAGTTCTCTGTGGCATTATTCTACATTAAGCATTGGGCCAAGTGTATTTAGTTTTGTCTTTGAGAATCAACAGGGTAACTCTCTACATTTATGTCTACATCAGTAGCTCAATACATCATTAAAAGTAAATCCATAGATCAATGTAGATGTGTGTTAAATAACCATTACTTGACTAAAGCACAAGAACAGTATTTACAGAGGATTTAAACTTGTGTTTTCACACAGCTCACCAGAATTTTTGCAAACATGAAATCAATCCATGATTTCTTCCTTGCAACCTAAATATGGCTGGTTTCTCTGCCTGATAGTAAAAATTCTCTTCTCTTTCAAATTGTTTAATTCATTGCCAGATTTTAATGAGATATAGACCATGTGTTACATAGGGAAGCCAATATGTACCAAAACTAGGGAAATTATAGTATTTTCTACTAAATTGTTATAACTCTACTTTGCACATTAAAACCTTTCATTCCATAAAACATATTCCAAGAGTCTTTTAGAAAGAAGTCTTCCATGGCAGAAATTGCAAGCCATTAATATAAGCCATAAATAAAGAATAAAGATTGACTTAAAGAGCTCAGTTTGGGTACAATTTTGTTTCATCCAAGTGTGATCACTTGCATAGGGTTCATAGTCATATGTCACAATAATCTTTCCATTTTCAGTAGCAAATTGCAACTCAGAGTTGTATGCTACATTCTATGGATAATTTCTCTATAAAAGCACTAATCTTTGTGATCATCTATCCCCTACATTAATTTGTAAAAAATATAATTATTTGTCTCCAGACACCATCCCCTACATGTCATAGAACCTGTCCTTTTTGTCATTTCTTACAGCTCGTTGTTGACTTTTTCTTAAATTGGTTTACAAAAATTTGGTTTTGTTCTCACTCACACAAGTACAATTGCTGAATAACTTCAAACAGTAAGAATAAAATATATATGTAATCAAACCATGACAACTGATTTACTTTGTGGCTCAATAAACAAGTTTTGTTTTGTTTTTTTACATGGATCTTAAAAAGTCTTCTTTAAAAATTTCACTGTGACCTAAAATACAAAACAAAAAATGTTATTGATTGCTACTATGTGTACTGTTTCTTTCATGGACAGAATGTGCTGTTGTTGTAAGCAATACTGTTTGTTTTATGATAAATCTCATATTTCAGATTGTCACTGTTGAGAGAACCATCTGTGTTCCAGTTTTGGCATGCCTTACATTGGTAACTATTTCAGCCAAAAAAAAAAAATCTGATTATGAGATACATTGATAACAAACTGCTACTTGAGATTGATGCAGAAGCTCCTGTGCTCTAATTCTTAAGATCTGAAACTTGCCCAAATTTTTTCATATCTCTTTTTTCACACTGAAATCTGCATTCACGTAGTATTTATTTGCCAAAGAGCCTGTTGCCTAAGGATAATTTGGCTATCTGGAAATACCATTATCTTATGGTAATGATGTATCACCACAGTAAGTAATAATTAATTATGCAAAAGCATGACTCTTTGTGAGACACCCAGTATATTAGGTCAGTAAAACTTGGTGTAAGGTAGAGTCATTCTGTAGAGCAAACTGTTTATTTTCTAATTAAAATATCCTTGTGGTGGTTTTTCTGTTGCCTTGACATTTTCTGTTTGTGTTGTTTTACATGTGCTGTGGGATATTTGGAAAGAAATATAGTTTGCAAAAATTTTGTTCTATATAGAACTTAGAATTTCTGTGATTAAAACATTTTAAGCAAATTTGTTTTAAGTTATTTATTTCATTGAGTGGACTCTGATTTAGAAAATAACACCTATAGAGTTATCTCCAAATAATGCTACTTATTACTCTTTCTCAGTTTGTCTTTTACCAAAGGCAAAACTTTCAGCCCTTTCATTTAATAAGTGCAATATGCCTACATCTTACTTTTTAAGAAAATTATGAATTATTTATCCTCCTGTTTCTCCAGTGAGGCAGCTGATAACTTACCCTACAAACCATCATGAGAAATAAATCTTCAAAATTACTATTGTCACTGAAATATATCTGTATCCACTTTTCTTCTCATTATTTTATTATCACACTATCCTTTATGTCAAGAATGCCAATGATCATGAAACACCATTGATACATAAGCCTTATATTAGATTATTTCTTGGAGGAAAACCTAAATTTGGTGCTACATTGAATGTAGCCAAGCAAAACAAAAAATCTTGTTTTCGTATGTTGGTATTCTTTTCCAATATTTCAGTGCCAAATACATGCAGAGTTGTCTACATTTCTCTCTGGATCTGTTGAAATACCTGAGGATCCTGAAGATCATATCTCATCCTAGAGATAAGTCTGGAGTTTTTAACCCACCATCCACATGTGGAGCACAGATGTTTTATCA
Source organism: Perognathus longimembris pacificus (assembly GCF_023159225.1). Lineage (NCBI taxonomy): Eukaryota > Metazoa > Chordata > Mammalia > Rodentia > Heteromyidae > Perognathus > Perognathus longimembris. Next base: position 57,935,902 of record NC_063164.1, on the reverse strand, counting down.
ACATTCAGGAGCTCTGTCTTTTCCTTGAGTTAGAGCCACTGCTTTCTTGATCTCATGACTTCTTTCTTCATGATGTATTTTCTTCTTATAGTTATTCTTTCTTCTTAATATATACTTGGCCCAAACTAAAAACATCTATACCAAATATCAAAGATAGAATGAAATACTACAATGCCAAAAATTTATTGGAAAAAGCCCAAGAAAACAGTAAAAATGGTCAAATAAAGAGTATTTTCAGTTTTACTATTCATGGAGTTTCTTTTCATGAATTTGGAAACTAAATGATAATTAAGGAAAGCACATTTAAAAAACAAAATGACATTATTTCCTTTACATTTTCTCTCAGAGTTTCAAATATCTACTCTGAACTATGTATAAAGTAGACCAAGAAACATTTTCAGGTAGGTAAATTCTCACAAAATTTCATGTTCATGTTCCACTGAATGGTTCTCTGAAATTCACATATTATTAGTTAATGTATATGGTTATATATTTTAAATACACCAAAACACTTCACATGAAATTTATTTTTTCTAAATAATTATATTTTTTCTTCCTCTTCCTGCTTCTCCATCTCTGCTTCCTTTTCTTCTTCCTTATCTTCCTCCTCTCGTTCCTCCTCCTCCTCCTCCTCCTCCTCCTCCTCCTCCTCCTCCTCCTCCTCCCCCTCCTCCCCCCTCCCCCTCCCCCTCCCCCTCCTCCCCCTCCTCCTTCCTTCCCCTCCTCCTCCTCCCCCTCCCCCTCCCCTCCCCCTCCCCCTCCCCCTCCTTCCCCTCCTCCCTCCTCCCCCTCCTCCTCCTCTTCCTCCTCCTCCTCCTCCTTCTCCTCCTCCATCTGTATGTCTCAGGCTGGACTCAGGCTTGTTATGTTGCCCAGACTGGCCTTGAATCTGTAATCTTCTTGCCTTGGCCTTCAGAATACTGTGATTACAATCATTCCCATCTCATTCTTTCCTTATTAAGTTAATAGGAAATTTAGGAAGACTCAAACATTAAGTAATATTAAAAATCAACGTTTTTATATCAAATGATATAAAAATCATTTGACCAATTTGAGGCAGATTTTAGTTAACTTAAAATAGCAAGAAAATTTCCTTATATTTTAGCTGATATGGAGGCATTTGATCATTTTATGAAGTTATTTTCTACAGGACTAGAGGCCATTCTGTCTTATAAATTATATTAACTCTATCCCACCTAACTGGAATATTTCTAAACTGTTACATTTGGTAGCTGAATTTAAGATTACACAGAAAATAAATATAAACAGGTTACATTTTTATTCTATGTGAATGTTTCCTTTGATGCTTAAGATAGCTTGGTAGTTTAGTTTTCCTCAACTGTGTGGCAGTAATTATACTTTATGAACAGAAGTTGAACAGTACACAAAACCAATATATGTATCTATATGGTTAATGTTACCACGGGAATCATTACCTTCTTTGTTTCTATAAGAAAAAGGACAGTAATACTAATCTTCCTCACAGGAGTGCTATAACATTAAATACTAATGCTGGTAATTTCCATCGCTAAGTGTTATTATGAATAAAACCTAATGATCTTACACATGAAGGAGAAAAATTGTAAGTTTTTCATCCTGCAGATTTTGAAAGTAAACTCTCTTCTCACTCATTTGTAATTGTCAATGTTCTTTCACAATAGTACTGATTTTTAAAGCTTTTAAAAAGAACAGTGTATGTGAAAAGGCAATAACATCTCTTACAATAGAAAAGGGGTGAAAATAGCATTTTCTGGTTGAAAGGAGTCGTATGCATACTTGTGTTGAATTCTTCAATCTTCAAAGGAGGTTATTCATATAAATTCTGTAAAGACAGTAATGTGTGAATTTGAAACTACCCTGACCTCATCCACCTTAGAAAGCAACTCTAACATCTCAAACAGTAAAATTCAGACCCAAAGGTACCTCTGTTGCTGCCAAACAGATAGATAGCCTATATCTGAACTCAATTGACAAAGCAGGGACATCACTATATGTTAGCCACTTTAATAGATTCAAGTTTATTTTCAGAATATACTTCTACCTGCAGCACAGAGTAAAGCAATTCAAAACGAACAGAGGAAAAAAGTGCTGACAGGAAAATAAGACAAAGAAAAGAAGTTGTCAATTAACCTATAGTGATAGACTATAAAAAAAGGGGTGGGGGAGAATAGTGAATCCATCTATTCATCTTCAAATACTGTTCCTTTGGGACTGTCTCTCCTCCTTCAAAATTTTTTTAGATGTGGTAGACATATTCATGCAGTCTGTTTAAGAAAGCTGTCAGTCGTTCTGATATGTTCACCCCAAGGTCTAATCCTATTATATTAGATGAAAAAAAGTACAATGATTCTCACAAGACCAGGCCTTCCATGGAAACATCAAGAAATGCATAAAGGACTTTAGGTGCTTGGCCCCTAGGTGTTGCAAAACGGTAACAGGCAGCAAACAATCTATGAATCCAGAGATGGCAGTAAACGGGATTGCTTTCAGTTTATGAGCTGTTAAGCCTGTTTCGTAAAGTAGTTCATGGTGACTGACAGTTAAAACATTAGGTCACTCACTAGTTCCTGTGTTATGTGCCAAGTGGCACAAGGCTATGAAAAATGATGGCATGAGGGGAAATATCTTACAAAAACTGCTCTTCTTATTCAGCCATCTATAGGAGAGAGGAACAAAAGGCACAGCAATAGTTCAAAGCTATAAACACCTCCCAAACCCAAAACTCAGACTACAGCAACCTAAGTAAATAACCATAGATATATTTTTTTCAATGACAACTCAACATTGTTAGCATTCCAGTATTATCCAGAGCAGTGCAGGTGGAAGAAATGGAGAAGAGATTGAATCCATCTTTATTTCAAATGACTCATAATCAAACTTCTGACAATCTACACTAATTAACTCAGTATTTGTGAAAATTCATTCTGTATGGTGACAAATTTGCACAAATTATATGGTGTTTTATGACTATCTCTGTAGCTGATTTCTTTTACAAGTACATGACATTTTTTTTTCTTTTTATGCTTTTCTTACTAGCATTGGAACTCAGGACCTTAGTCTCACTTGACTTGCTTACTCAATTGGCACTTTACTACGAAAGCCATGCCTCCAGCCCTGATTTCTTCAGGTTATTTTGGAGATTGAATCCACAGATTTTTCTATATGGATGACTACAAGCCTTAACCTTCTTGATCTCAGTCTAATGAGTAGCTAGGATTACAGGTGTGTGCTACAGGCACTCAGTTTACTCTTAACTTCTCTTAAATATGGATTGAGTGAATAACACATACTATAATTCCTCCCTGTAATTGAACTATTTGACAATATCAAATAAATTAATATGTCCAGACGCCAGACTCTGAGAAGGAATTCACACAGGTTACAAGCCATGTTGAGTGGCTGTGAAATGTCAGGATGAGACAAAGAGCATGGAGTTTTGATTCCAATGGAATTAACGATAACAATAAGCTAAAGGTATATATACATGGGAAGAAGGAATGAGTGGGAAGTGTACACCAGCCTGTAAACCGGAGTTATGAGAAACTGCTAGAATGCAGTATCACTAGACAAACCACTACTGGGAGAGAAAATTCAACTAACAAAAACCCAAATTTAAATCCCGAAAATACTGTGCCTGATTTCATGATTCCATGTGATACATGATATGAAAATATTTAAAACAAACATGCATAAAGAGGCCCAAAAGAAGCAGCAGATGAATCAGACGTGTCAGTGTTTGGGGATGATAATCACATTCACAGTATCTCCTAAAGAAGTTGGATTTATGACTTAGTACAAAAAAAACTTACTATGGATTTTGAATGGTATGGTATTAAAATCAATGGAACAGAGTAGAGGGCATAAGTAAAACTGATATCTAAAGTACAAAGTTAATGCAACATCTGACCTCTAACAAATGGTGCTGAATTAATGGGGCTTCCATTTGTAAAATAAATCTGGATGTATAACATACACATCAATAAATCCAACTCAACAAAAAACTAGAATTCTTTGAAGAAAACAAGTGAGTGTCCACATAATTGTGCATTGAATTATAATTTTAACACAAGAAAAAGAAAATTCAATCATAAAAGTAATCAATTAAATGTTATCAATATTAGAAAGCTAGAGGCTAGGGTATGTCTCAGTGCCAGCCTGTGTGAGGCCTTGTGCTATATCACTAGTATGTAGACACATACTGGGAACTCATACTGCATTAGGAAAATAAAAAGCCCATTTTTTACTCACCTCTGCTACAGATTGCACAGACTAAATTAGGTGACTGTACAAAAGTGGTCAGTAGCTCTCTTTCTCTGCCTAGCCTAAAACTATAGTGAGTAGTGGCTGTACTTCACTCATGGGGACTGAGAGTACTGAGACCTAATCACCATTTCCCGAGAAAACTAATGGATGAAAGGGTCACACTGGGAACATAAACCACAAAAACTAAGGCTTACTTCCAAGATCCATCACATTGGTTACAAAGGGAATATCACTCACAAGAAGTCTACCACTGTCCCTGGGTGAGGATACAAGGAAATTGGTGCAGATATTTTTTTACCCATGGACAAACATAGGCTACAAAAACAGAAAACATTTTAAAATACTCAAATGAGCAAACCTTGTTGAAATACAATGTGCAAAAAACAAAAACTCTAAAATACACTAAATATTTTGCTAATGGTTTAAAATCGCACTCCATGAAAGCCACAAGTGAAATCATAAACCATTTGAATTACCACAGAGAACTAAAGAGATAGAGAGATTCGTCCTATATTCAGAACAAACTTTAAAAATTACTAAACTAAAAAATTAGCTCTGATTCTGGTGCCAGTATCTCATACCTGTAGTTCTAGCTACTGGGGAGGCTGAGATCTGAGGATCACAGTTCCAAGTCAGCCTGGGAAGGAAATTCCATGAGACACTGTAACTTCAGTTAACCACCAGAAAACGGGAAGTGATGCTGTGGTTCAAAGAGGTAGAATTATAGCCTTGAACAAAACAGATCAAGGACAGCACCCAGGCTCTGAGTTTGAACCCCACAAAGGAAAGACCAAAAAAAATTATTTTATCAGAGCAAAGGATGCATGCAGATATATATCCGTAATTCCAAACTTCAGATTCATGCTCAAGTAGGAGGAACATGATTTTGAGGCTAGTATAGGAAGACCTCATCCAACATCTAAAAAGTTAGATACCTTGATCATGTGGGCATTCAGGACTAAAAATGAAAATACAGCTTTTGTTAGATAACTAATTTTTTCTTTATAAAAAGCCACTGATGGAATTTTGGAAGTGGATGTCATTGAATAGATTCTATTTTAGGAAAATCAGAAGTCTACAACTCTGCAAATAAAAAATTTTCTCTAAAGTCAGACAGGCTATCTTATAATTCCTAGGAAACCCTTTACACAATCTACCAATATTTTTAGATGCAATTTTATTTTTTATTTGAAGCAGGAAAACAATAAGCCTTGGTGCCAGTCCCCCTTTTGCACTGTTATTTTGAGATAATTTCTCTCCTGCATCCACATTAGAATTTTTCTAATATTGTTTCCTGGTGTAGCTGAGTTGACAGGCACATACCACCACACCCAGACTCTACCTTGAGATGGAGTCTTGTGAATTTGGTGGCCCAGTTTTTCTGGAAGCAATATACACTTGACCTCATTCTCCTACATAGCCAGGATGGAAGGTATGCTATTGATTGAGAAGGGGTCTCATGAACTTTTCTGACCCTATTGTCCTCCAATTATAATCTTCTGGATCTCAGCTTCCTGAGTAAGTAGAACTACAGGTGTGAGACACCACACACAGCTTAGCTACAAATTTTGAAAAAAGCAAAAAGCATATTTAGTCAATATATGATTTATGTATTATCATATATGTTTTACTAACCTATGTTCCATTATTAAAGACAATGTGATTATACTCTACCTTCTTCTTACAGTATTCTTTTCCTAATAAGCCAGCTAAATTTTAATTTTAAAAAATCAAATTAAGGTTTGTGCTGTTGAGTTCCCTTAGGGGGGGAAAAAACACTACATTCTTGATCAAAGTATTTGTCATGCTATAATTCCTAATTTACTTGTGGGCACTTGCCATAATCTTGGATAAGATTCAGATTGGTCTCTTTTTTATCCTTGTCCCTACATTGTGCCAGTCCAATAAATTGTGTTCAAAACATTGGCTCATTTGTTCAAACATTCATCTAATTTTTAGTTTCCTTATTCTGTATTCCATATGCCTTTTATCTTTATTATATTATTTTGTATCTCTTCTGTTCCTTCTGATACAGGGGGGAAATAAAGGAAAATAAAAAATGTTTTTTATAAAAACTAAATTTATGTCTCAACTTGTCTTGTTCCTTTACTTTTGCCTTCTAGTCAGTTTGTACTTCCAGATAAAGTAGAATAATAAAGTAAGCTCTATTCCAAACCAAAGCAATATTAATGGGGTACACATCTGCACAGGGACTCTCCGAAGAATTCACTTGAGCATAAACTTACACTTCCTTCTAAAGTAAAATGTGATTGAATCAATGCCAAAATACCCATACAAAATCCACTTCTTTGCCTAATAGTCAGACGGCTAATAAAGTCTAGTTTTTGTTTGATAAGTTACCTGGAAGTGAGCCACAGCCATTTTCTAGTTCAAATGCATTGAAGAGACTTGTACTTACTATCCACATACGTTTCCAGTGGGGTATTTCCAGATCCCTGTGACAGAAGTTGCTGAGATCGCAGAAAGCACAGGAGTTTCTGCACAGTAATCAGGCACAGGCCAGAGGAGTGCATTCTTGGATAGACATCAGGAGACATGGCTTGAACAGCCAGAGCACGCTTTCATATACTCAGGAGCATGAACTGTTGTACAACTTTGTCAGGCAAGTACTCTTGGGCCTCACAGCACTTGGCCACACACAGCAGGATTCTGAATCAGCAACAATGAGAGAAAAGTAAACTTTTTTTTTTTTTTGCCTGATTTGGACTCTTGTGTCAAACTCTGGACAGTCCTTGAGGATTAGGCCAGCAATTTCAGTGGCATATGTCTAAGCTAATTCTGATCTTTCAAATACCACTTAAAGTTATGGGGCCATATCTGTAGAATTCTAACCTCTCAAGGACACATGCAAAGGAAAGCAGATGGCTGGCAACAGACTGTTTAATCCCAAATCAAATATCAGAATCAGCACTTCAGAATGATTGCTTATATGGACACTTTTGTCAAATGATGTGGTCGAGAGCAACACTTCCAACACAATAAGCTCATAAAGACTTTGAGACACACTGATTGATCAATGGCAAATTTTAAGCTTATACAGCAGACAGTGAATGGCTGAAAAAATAATAGACACCATTCCCCAACAGCAGGAATTTACATTCTGAGATAACAAGGCATTAAGCTTCTGGTAGCTAAAGCTTTATTTGTTTTTTATTGTGTTCATTTCTTCAGAAAGACTACAGTCAATCTGACAGTGAAACTTAAAGACAGAAATATCCTTTTCCTTATTTAATATAATTGAGAAACTTCTTCGGAAAGCACCAGCAAAATGCTTCGAAATTAGTCACTATTGGTAAAGATTGCCTGTGAGCATCCTCCTACTGGAAAAATAAATTTTCAAGGTTGGTGTTCTTTGTAGGTGAGGCTTTCCTTTGTCAGGCCCTTGTTTGGAAAACAAACAAACAAACAACAACAACAAAAAAAACCTGTGGTTGCTGTTTGCAAGAAGCAGTATTTATTTGAAAGTAAAAAAGACCTCTTCCTTTTTCAAGAGAAAGCTCTGAAATGTAAATATAAGTATCAGTAAAAAATGACTATTCCCCAAAATTTGGAAAATGGTAGGATTTAGAGGTGAGGCAAGTTTAAGAAATATTGTCTGAAACATCCTAAATGAGATTCATGTTACCACGGGCCTTTTCAGAATCTGAAGAATGCTGGTATGAATGTGATCATTACAAAAGAGGGAATTTGATCTGTAATGAATGTGGTATTCCTCAAGATTTGGGGGCACAGAATTGTGTGTGTACATAAAATACCTTATGAGACTGAAGTTCCTTGGATTGACTTTTTGAAAATGTTGGTGATCATTTATCCCCTTAGCTAACAGGGCTTCCTTGCTTTTCTGATGTATATTATAAAGTGAACCCATTTTTCTCTTCTGGTTTAGACATGCCATTTAGACATAGGCTTTATAGTAACCTGGTAGTTGCGATGGAAGAGGAAAGATATGGAAGCAAGATTGTGGAAACATGTAATAGTTGAAGCAGAAATAAAAGAAAATAAAAGAAAGTAGATTGAGGTCTTGGTGGTAGGAACCAAAAAAGAAGAAACTGACTTTTAAAACATTATAAAAAAAGAAGAAATGGCAGGACACAGAAAGGTCCTAGATACAAGGTAGGAAAGAGAGATAATCAAAGATAGACCTAAAGGTTGTAACCCAGAGTGACAGGAGACTTGTCGTGCTGCTAGCAATAATGGAAAGAAGAAGGGAGAAAATGAGAAGTCTACCTATTACTATGGTGTTTTAACTGCAAAGGGCCAACAAAATAGTATTTTATATATGAAAGAGAAAATTCAAAATTCAAGTAAGAATTTATAAAATGTAAAAATATTTATCTTTCAAGTGTCAATATTTGTCTTTCAAAAACTCTTTAAGAGCAAGAATTTTATTTTTAGTGGATAACTAGAATATTTGTTGTTTTGATAGATGCAATATAGTATGTTTCTACCTTCTCTTTCAACATCATTCAGTGACATCTTGGTTTATGGAATAATATAAAGACCCATATAATATATATGTATGTATAATATTTATTAAAGTCATACATCCTTATATATGAATGCAAATATAATAAATATTTTGATATAAAACATATTTACAAGTTACCCTTGCTGGAAGAGAAAAATTAGTCTGGGGAAAATGATCTGAAATTTTAACACTGTTCAAGAGTTCTGATTCAATTTGCTAGTCTAATACAAATGAGAATGACAAAAAAAAAGTCTTTATTTGCTTGAAGAGCCTCAGAGGTTTTTCAGTTCCATTGAAATGCTGTCCTCAACTCAAGTACTTCTCATGTATCAGAGAAGTGGCAAATTTAACAAAGCCTGCATTAGTGTTTTGTATTTCTATTCTCAGCAAAATTCTTCAGTAAGTAAACATGAGTATTCAATAATACTGCAACTACAGACAGTAGAAAAGGGCTACTGTTTCATAATATACTGTTAAATAAATCATATTAAAGGAAACAAATAGTACTGTAGAGCACTGAAAGGCTCTTTCTGTCATAGAAGTGAGATATTTAAGTACTTTTGTTTATTTTCTATGACAGTAATAAAAAAAACCATTGGCACTTTTTAAACAGTATTTTGTGTAAACAATATAATATTCTAACACGTATGAAGAACAAACTTACATTATTACTGCTGGAGCAATTGTAACACTATCCAGAGTAATAAACCCCAAATAACAGAAGTAAAAAAGGCAGAATTACTGAATCTCATTAAAATAATTTCAGAGAATCTAGAAAAATCAGGGCATTATATCTCATGGTATACACTGTATACTTACATTTCAAAAATAATATTTGCTTAAATAATTTGGCTGGAGATGGAGAAAAAATTGCCTTGATTTAGAACAGTGGACACTAGTCAAGATGCATTGTGCACATAAGTGACCAGGCTAAATTGAAATCCTTCTGTAGAACTTTCTGAACATAGGAAAGTACAGTGGTAAAATGGACACTGGTTTATACTCTTTCTACATGCCCTGCTCTCTGTGTTTTGATTTTATTAACTGAAAGAAAATGGGACAAGTGGGGAAAGAAGAGCAATGAGGAATGAAAAGATTATCTTGTATCTAAACAAATGGAATAGTTTAACTTAATGCTTATTATGTTGTTACAGCTCAATAAGATGAAATGTCTTACCATATTTATCATAATAAATATTATCAGAAAATATTTGTCCATAGATAGAACTGTACCACTTGCCCAAATTTCAAAACCATTTCTTTTTAATTTCTTACTCAAAATGTAAATCTTTTAAAAAAAATAAGCTAAAACTGCATATAACAGATTATCTTCAGTCTGAAACCATAGCCAGGACTTTGCAAATACAGAGAACATAAAAAGAAAGTACTTAGATAAAGTAGTAGAGATATTAGTACATTTTAAAATTTATTGTGTAGTTTTACGAATCTTCTCCATAGGAGAAAATTTTACTTTCTCTTTATGATGTGTCTTTTTAAAGGTAAGGGCTTCAACATTAGCTAGCCAGTGGGATACTGGCAGTACTGTTGTTTGGACTGAAGAAGAGAATGAGGCAGAAAGAAAACATATTGACTATTTTACTGAGTACTTTATAGTCATTGTATTATTTCATATTCTTCATAACTCTAAAGGGGCACGTATATTGCATACGTGCCCCCCAAACATTTTTTATGGTTTAAGGATTAGGACAGTTTGATTGTGGAGGGCCTCCTAACCAACTCATTTGCTATGTTACTGAAGATATCAACCTTACACGTGCAGTAATCCACTGATGAGTTTTAAACTGAATAGGCTATTAGGAGGTAGAGCATCTCACAGAAAGTAGGTCACTGGCGATATAACTGTCAGTGGTATAACTTATCTGCATCTCTATCCCTCTCTTTCCTGGCTACCATAAGGAGCAGTTTTCCCCCTCTATGCTTTTCTTCCTCCCCTTAGGACTAAAAGCAATAAAAATAGCATGAACTGAGTCCTGTCAGAATAAGCTATAAAACAAACAAAAACTTTCCTTCTTTTCTGCTGCTTATGTCATCTTGTCACAGCAGTTGAAACAAACACAAGGACCTTGGTTTAGATGTTTGCTCACTGGATGATCTGATACAGTTATTTAAATTTGCTATAAAGTATGACAAATAAGAGAACTAGCCTTTACAAACTTTGTGTCTATGAGCTCATATGTATGCCTTAGTGAGTCTGTCTTTAACAATGGGTTTAGAAGAGTGTCCAAAGCCAAACACCTCGTACCTTTCCATACCTACATTTAATACAGGCTTCAATTACTTCATTTATGAAGAGAGAACCTTTATAATTAATGTGGTAAGTGCATGGAACTTCATCCCTTACCAAACTATATCCATAAGTAGTTCAAGCTGGTGAGACATTTTGTTCACACTGAATTGGGTTTCAGAATACTAATCAACTCAGTGTGGCATGTGACCAATAAGCAAAACTCAAAAGATAATTATTAAACAAATATCTCTAATATTGTTTTATATAACCATTTTATTCTGTAATAACTTAAGATTCACAGAAAAATTGCAAAGACAATACACAACACAGCCAAAGGACCAATACCTGATTTGCCCTATTAAATAGAATATTATTATGATACAATCATTTCAATTAATGAACCAATATTGATGTTAACTAAGATACATAATGTGTTCATATGTTCCTACACGTTCACCTAATGTCCTTTTTCTCCAAAAGCCAATCCAGAATAAAACATTAAATTGAGTTTCCCTGTCTTTTCAGGCTCTAATTGATATGAGAGTTTCTTAAATTTCTTTGTTCATAATAATCTAGAGGATTTTGAAGAGCATATTGGTCATATGTTTTACAAAATAAACCTGAGTTTGGATTTACACATTTTCCTCCTAATTAGACTGGAAATTTGTGTTTGGAGGCAAAATACCCACAGATAAAATGTCATTTTCATGACACTGTATCGAGCATAAGCATTATCAACATGATTTATTGCTGTTGGCATACTCTTCATAATCTGGCTAATGTAGTGTTTGTCTAATTACTCTACTGTAAGATTACTCTTTGTTTAGGTTTTTTGTACTCTATTTTTTGAAATAAAGTCACTGAGCACAGCTCCACTTCCTCGAGAGCAATAATTTAATGCATGATTTTGGCAGAATCTTACTATCTCTGCTTCATCAGTACTTTGGATGACATGCTGCAATGTCACATTTGTTTAGTGTTTTATGTTTTGTTCAAGCTTGACTCCTGACACAATTTCTTTATGTCTGTCCTATGAATATCTGTCCTTGTATATAGATTTTGTTTTGGTTGTAGTATGTATTGTGTTGGCCTAAGTGTTCACTTTGCTGTTGCTGCCATTGTTAGCCCTTCCTTAATTTGCTTTCAGGCAGAGATTTTGCAGGCTCAATTTGTCTATGTCATGTCCAGTCAGTGATTCCAGCAGACACTGAGGGTCATTTAATTGGAGATTAATATTAAAAACTAATACATGAGTTCAAGGTACACTTAGAGATACTGAGGTATTGTCAGCTTTGTATCCTCTCAGTTAGCAGAACAAGAATGAATATGCAAGTTGCTGTAATTAGGTACTTAAACACAGAATTGGGAGTGGGATTGCTCCTGTGTAAAGAATGACTACACACCGACATTCACAACAGTCCGTTGGCTATTCTGTCCTGGAAATAAAGGTAGATTGATCCCAAGCTTGAAATTTTGCAAACATTGTATTTCTATTTCTTGTCTTACTATACTAAGACTTCTGGCAAATGTTGAATCAGGATATTGTTACTCTTGGTTTTTGAAGTTGGGGAAGATAGGTTGTTTCTCATTATTAAGTTAATGTTAAAACTGATTTTTTCATAGATGATCTTATGAAGTTGGGCTAGTTTGTTTCTAATTTTGCTGGGACTTGTTATGAGTGGGGAATGGATTTTTCTCCAAATGTTCCATATCCATCAGTTGCATTACTTTTATTGATGATCTTATTGATGACTGCATATTTCAACCAGCAAATACCAGGGTGACAAGTGAAGTAAGGTGATGCCATGATATCTCATATTTACTAAGTGAATAATAAATTATTTATATTCCAAAACCACCACGGAGCAAGGAATGAGTTTAACCCACAGATATGGAGAAATGTCTTCCTCACCCTTTGCTTTTATAGAGTCAGATTGTCCCAGGGTCAGTATAAGGGAATTATGGGAAAAATTTAAAAGGGCACATTCCAAGAGGTACCTAAAGAAAAATCAGGAAGTTGTAAGATAAGCACCCTTGAACATTCATTCCTGTCATTTGACAGGATTACTGCAGAAGGTCAAACATTCACATAGCCAAGGTTTTCCTCTGTCATCATTCATTCTCCATGCATACTAATCCCTTACAGCCATCAGAGTCCCCACAAGGCTCTAGGCTCCCCGTAGGTGTTATAGATTATGCATATCAGTCTCACATTTTAAATAAGTCATCACAATTTAATAAATCAAACTTGTATAATTTTTGATACACAAGGTTGAATTTTATTTTCTCCTATTTAACACAAAATTTGCATTATATTGATGAGAAATAGTTGTATACCTTTTCTTTTTCCCTATCATCTTTCTCCAATTTTAGTAATATAGTACTACTATCATAATAGTAAAAGTTAAGAAGTATTCTCTCTCTTGAATGATCTGCATTTCCTGACAAGGAAAAAAAAGTAAAAATAATTGAAAGATAAATAAAGAATATAACAGGAAATAACAAAAATTACAGCAGCAATCAACATGTTTGAAAAGAGGAAAGTCATACGAATTAGCCCACAAAACCAAAGGCTTATTCTTTGAAAATGTGTATTTTAAAAATTAAACACCTAACCAATCTAGTCAAGATAATAAAAGACAATAAGTGAACATTTTATTTTATGAACATTGAAGCCTAATGAAGCAATATAATGAACAAATCTATGCTTATTGGATTGATAGATGAAATATACCTTAAGGTACTAGACAAGAAGTAGATAATCTACATAGGCCTATGTTTGCTAAAGACATGAAATTGGTAATTAATTTCTTTTTTTCTTCAAGAGAGATTCATAAAATTTTAGTGGTACTTCTAGACATATTTGAGAAAGTTGCATCAAATAGTTATAGTATCTTGCAGATATAAGTGGATTTTAAATGATGTATACTTTTCAGATACTTCACATAGTATTCTATAAAAGTCAGTTAGATCAAGCTGATTGATAATGCTGTTCTAGTCCTGATTTATTGATCATTGGATCAATTAAATACCAGCAAAGCAATTTTAAGTGCCCAATAGCTAAAGTGGATTAGTCTAATTTTTTTCCTTCAGTTATGTTGGTTTTTTTTTACCTCATATATTAAAATGGTAGATATACTCATGTACATTATTTGTAGCCCTTTTGAACAATTAACTTCTCATGATGAACATCCCTTCCTAATTCAAAATAATTTTCTTTGTTCTGGGAACTGCTTAGCATGAAATTATTAAGCTAGTCCAGCTCAATTTTCATTATTGCCATCATAATATAGTTTTCTTATGTCCTTTTACTTTTAAGGTATTTTGAAGTCTTTATATTTATGGAAAGTTTCTTCGAGATAGCAATAACATTGGGAATCCAATATTTAATTCATTTACTTATTCTATTTACATTTAAAGTGATTATTTATACGACTGGCTTAATATTTGCACAGTTGGTAACTGTTCACTTTATTACTTTCATTCTTTTTTGTTTTTCCCCTCATTCCTTTTTTTAATTTTAATTGAACATTTTAACTATTAATATTAACACTTAAACCTCCCATTTAACTTCACATGTTAAGTATATTGTTTTAAATTATTCTAGCCACTACCCAAATTTTCCGATGTATATTTTTGCCTAGTAAAGTTCTCCCTTCAAATACTATTATATATCATCACATGCAGTATAGATACATTATAATATGGGTTTCAAATTCCTCCCTTTCAGTTTGTAACTATGCCATCATCCATTTCACTTATAAGTATGCTACAATCACCCAATTTATTATTTTATCTTTACTTCAATGATTGTTTTAACATTAGCAATAAGGGGACATTTCTCAAATCTTCACCATCTTAAACTCGTAGAGATATTTCAAGACAATCCTTTCAAGTTGTGGGGCTCTTTTAAGCTGCTGCCACATATGTTTCTCCCTCTCCTTTTAGTCTGCATTTATCTTCCAGAACTTTACCAGAATTGCTACTTAAGGGTGCCTAGAAGTCATGGCTCCATCATTTGCTTTGAGTTGAACAATTCAGCTATTAAAATTCACCTGTTCCTCCTGAGGTAGAGGTAGAAATTTGCCTTTCAGCTTTATCTCTCCAGTGAATCCAAGAAAGAGTTATGACTTTCATTTTGTCATAAATACATAAGTAGTACATGGTCTCTACACTCATGACTAGTTTCACAAACAAACATACACAAAACTCTACATAGTAACATGCTAATTTTAAATGTTCAATTGTATAAACAGAAAACAGAAAATTATAGATAGTATGGCATGGAGTAATTTGTATTGGTATACTAGGAAATACCTTTCAGAAATAGAAACAATAAACCTGAGACATAAAAAATTAGCAGAATTTACAGTGAAGAGTAACATTTATAAAAGTTCTGGGTTGTGGTGAGCACTGAAATCTATCTGTATTTTAATTTGTGAGCCAGTGCAGAAGCAGCCCTGGATGAGTTGGAGGGCCATGATGACAGTTTCATTAACTGCATAAAAGAGCTGCTGAAGGGCTCCAGGTAGTAAAATAATACTGTATTTTATTGTTGTTGCTGCAGTGGGAACAGCTAATTATGGTGACACAAACAAGCAGAGTTGACACTGAAAAAGCCACAGTACTAGCTCAAGCAGCTCATGAGGATAGCTGCATCCAAATTCATGGTACAGAGAACAAAAGTAACCAACTTCTGATTCTTTCTCACATGTAAAAACAGAATTATCTGGTAATTTTTATATGAAGGCAATAAAACAAATGAAGTTGTTAGGAACAACTTTCAAGCTTCTATACTGGTCACCAGGATAAATTGCAATTATTTTACTGAAATAATTGGAGATCAAGAAAGCAGATGTAGGGAGGAAAAGATGGCACTGACACAGTAGGGAGTCACCCTGACTTGCTCCAACTGAATAGCGAGGTGGGAACTCCAACACCCAACACCCAATCAAGAACCCAGCAAACCAGCAGCCAGAAGCAGTGGAGATACGCAAGAAAACACAAAGGAGTAAAAAAGAAGAGCCAAAAACCTACATGGAGCCAGAGAATCTCCGGGGCACCTTCCCCCCACCAGCCGACCCTGGCCCGAACAGGGCCAGGCTGGGAAAGGGGAACCCAACGATCGGCAGACAGGCTTCCAGGAGCGCAGAATCCAGACAGTGGGACCCCATGGTCACTAGGGAGGATGTGGACCAAGACATATGACGGTGGCGACGAGAAGTTCGGGTCCACACCAGGTTCAGACGGAAGGCGGCTGGGGAACCCAGCGGTGCAGAAGCGGGGAGCTGGGGACGACACCACGACACTTTGCCACCCCCTGAAGGACCAACGGCTGCGCAGGACACACATACAATACAGGATCAGTGAGTCCCCCATTACCCCCTCACCCAACGGGAGACCAGCTATCAGAGACCCAAACCCTACAAAGAAGCTAGATCTCCCTCCCTCCCCCTCCCCACCCCGAGGGAACAAAGAACTCCCAAATCAGGTGGGAAGCTCCCATCAGGCTCTGGGAAGACAGTTTAGCAGGGGAAGGGCGGAGCAGCCCCAAGGCCACACAGGATCCTGAAGGGGCCGAATCGGCCCTGCCCCCTTCCCAACAGGGGCTGGGGGATGGCCAGCAGTGCAAGCCCCACCCAAGGCGCCTGGACCTCGCAGACTCTTACAACTAAAATCACAGGTGCTGCTGGGCAATACCAGCACAGCAGGGACACCTGGGCCTGATCACGCCCACCCCCTCAGAGCAGAGGCGAGGTCTGAGGGTGCTAACCCTCACCTGGACAGTCAATCCCACTGGGCCCCACACATACCGCCCCCAACAATGGACTCGCGGGAGGGCGCAAACACAACCCAACAACCCGGGGCTTGCTCTGGGAGACGTACCCCGCTAAAAAGTGGACGGGGCCACAGCACCAGTGCCTGTTGTAGCAGGCGCACAGCACACAGGTGGGCGTACCCCCGGCGACAGCACCTGCTCTGGTAGGCGTACCCTGCACAGGTGGGTGGGGCCACAGCAGCAGGACCTACTCTGGTAGATGCGCCTACACAGGAGGGAGGGCAGAGCTATACACCAAACCTGAGAAGCTATCCACAGATCTCCAGATGCGCAAATCACAAAGAAACATAACACAGTTCATCAAAGAGCAAGCCAACTCACCAGCTCCAAAAAGAAGCACGACTGAAGAGGAGATGTAGAATAAAAAAGCAAATGAGGCCAGGTTAACAGGAATGATGGAAAGCATCAGAAATTAAATCAGAAAACATTTCCAGGAGGTTAGAGTGGAAATTTTGAAGGACACCCAGGAAGCCAAGAAAGAAATGGAAGCAAAAATGGATACAATGCAAGCCTTCTTTAAAGAAATGGAAGCAAAAATGGATACAATGCAAGACTCCTTTAAAGAAGACCTTAACATCCTGAGAATTGAAATGCATGAAAAAATAGATTAAAAATACAACTCTTTAAAGGAAGAAATTTCCACGATCAGAGCTGATCTGACAACCATGAATAGCTCTCTGACATCCATAAACTCTGCAATTGAATCCACAATACAAAGAGTTGACCATATGGAATCCAGAATCTCTTGCCTGGACGATGAAGCAGCCGACAACAACCAGAAAATGACCACACTCCAAGAAACGGTGAAGCATCAGGGCAGAATAATCCAGGAACTAATGGACAAAGACAAGAGATATAATCTGCGCATAATTGGAATAGAAGAAGGAGCCGAATACCAGAGCAGAGGGCTTAAACATGTTCTCAATAAAGTTATTGCAGAAAACTTCCCCAATCTCACAAGGGACCCCATCCAGGTAACTGAAGCCTATAGGACACCTGGCAGGCCAGACCCCAGAAAAGCCACCCCAAGGCACATAATATTCAAGGCTTCAGATCTCAAGATTAAAGAGCAAATTCTGAATTCAGCCAAAGCGAAGAAAGAAATTTTCTACAATGGGAAGAGGATTCAAATAACAGCTGACCTATCCACACAAACTTACCAAGCATGAAGTGAATGGAAGAACACCATCCAAGTACTTCAGGCTAACAATATGAAACCTCGGATCAAATATCCAGCAAAATTGAAGTTCACTTTCGAAGGGAAAACCAGATCTTTCCACACCAAAGAGGAGCTAAAGGAGTATGTGAATAAAAAACCAGCCTTACAGCGAATTCTAAGAGGGGAGCCCCACCCAACAGAGATCGTACAAGACACACAGACAGAAACAGAAAGAAACTACAATAGTCAAAGTCCAACAGAAAGAACAGCTCACTAAAGACAAGAGAAAAAAAAAAAGAGGAAAAAACAGCCCAACAAGAAAATGGAAGGAGAAAAAACACCCTTATCATTGATCTCTTTAAATATAAATGGTTTAAACTCTCCGATAAAGAGGAGCAGACTGGCAGGATGGATCCGCAAACAAAAAGTTGACATCTGCTGCCTACAAGAGACCCACCTTACAGCAAGAGATAAAAACAGGCTCTGAATGAAAGGATGGAGCAAGATCAACCAAGCAAACACACCTACCAAAACAGCAGGTGTAGCCATCCTGATCTCAGACAAGCTGGACTTTTCATTAAAATCAACTTAAAAAGACAAAGAAGGACACTACATATTAATACAAGGAAAAATCCAGAATCAAGACATCACAGTGAAAAATGTATACTCACCGAACAAAAAAGGCCCTACATATGTCAAGCAAATTCTTACAGACTTACAGAACAAGACAGATGCAAACACAATCATAGTGGGTGACCTTAATACCCCACTCTCTCCAAGAGACAGATCCAACACCCAGAGGATTAGCCAGGGAGCTGAGGACCTAAGTAACACCATATCCCAAATGGATCTGAGAGACCTATACAGAATCCTCCACCCTACAGAGACCCAATACACCTTTTTTTCAGCAGCCCATGGATCATATTCCAAAATAGACCATGTCATAGCCCACACAAAGAACCTCAGCAAATACAAAAGTATTGATGTCATCCCATGTATTATACCTGATCACAGTGGATTAAAGGTAACCCTCAACAACAAAGGATACCACAGAGGCTATACATACTCTTGTAGGCTAAACCCCACACTGCTATCCAACACTTGGGCCACAGACCAAATTAAAGATGAAATCAACGAATTCATAAGCCACAATGACAATAAAAACACATCACAAAGAAACCTATGGGACACAGCTAAGGCAGTACTGAGGGGCAAGATCATTGTCCTCAGCACTCACATGAAAAGAATGGAAGCAGAGTTGGTGAATAACCTCACAATGAAACTAAAACAACTGGAGAAACAAGAAATGACAGAATCTAAAACGACTAGGAGGGGAGAGATCACAAAGATTAAAGAAGAGATAAATCTGATTGAAAATAGAAAGACCATTCAACAAATAAATAAGACTAAAAGCTGGTTCTTTGAGAAAATAAATAAAATTGTCAGACCCCTCGCAAGACTTACAAAAAAAAGAAGAGAAGAGACTCACATATGTAAAATCAAGGACTCCACCGGAAAAATTACAACAAGTACACACGATATTCAAACAATCTTAAGGAACTATTTCCAAAACCTCTACTCAGCAAAAAACAATAATTTTACAGAAATGGATCAATTCTTAGAGAAATACAAACTGCCCAAACTGAACCAAGAAGAAATAAATCAACTAAATAAACCAATAACTTACAGTGAGATACAGGAGGTAATCAAGAACCTCCCAACAAAGAAAAGCCCAGGCCCAGATGGATTCACCAATGAATTCTACAAAACCTTTAGTGATGAGCTAATGCCAATACTCCTCAAACTCTTCCGTGAAATAGAAACAGAGGGAGAAATCCCAAACTCATTCTATGAAGCTAATATCATACTCATTCCCAAACCAGGCAAAGACCCAACAAAAAAAGAGAACTACAGACCAATATCACTAATGAACACAGACGCAAAGCTCCTTAATAAAATATTAGCTTACAGGATCCAGAAACTGATCAAGAAAATCATACATCATGACCAAGTAGGCTTCATCCCTCAGTCATAAGGATGGTTCAACATCTGTAAATCAAGCAACGTAATTCACCACATAAACAGATCTAAAATTAAGAATTACATTATCTCAGTCGATGCCCAAAAAGCCTTTGACAAAATACAACATCCATCCCCATTAAAAGCTTTGGAGAGAACAGGAATAGATGGAACATTCCTCAATCAATAAAATCCATATACAACAGACCAACTGCTAATATCATATTAAATGGAGAGAAACTTAAATCATTCCCCCTAAACTCAGGAACAAGACAAGGATGCCCACTCTCCCCACTTCTTTTCAACATAGTACTGGAATCCCTAGCCATAGCAATAAGGCAAGAGGAGGACATCAAAGGGATCCAGTTCGGCAAGGAAGAAATCAAGTTATCCCTATTCGCAGACGACATGATCTTATATCTGAAGGACCCAAAAAACTCAGTCCCCAAACTCCTACACCTAATAAACCATTTTGGCAAAGTAGCAGGATACAAAATCAATCCACAAAAGTTAGCAGCTTTTCTGTACACCAGCAATATACAAACAGAAAAGGAAATTATGGAAACAATTCCATTTACAGCCTGGTATTGGTATAAAAACAGATCGGAAGACCAATGGATTAGAATTGAAGATCCGGAAATAAAACTGCACTCTTACAGCCAGCTGATATTCGACAAAGGAGCTAAAGACATACAATGGAATAAACATAGCCTCTTCAACTACTGGTGCTGGGAGAACTGGGCAGCCATATGCAGAAAACTCAAAGTAGACCCAAGCCTATCACCTATCAACTCAAACTGGATCAAGGACCTCAATATCAGACCTGAATCCTTGAAACTACTGAAGGACAGAGTAGGAAAGAAGCAAGAACTTATAGGCACAGGAAGGAACTTCCTGAATATAGTCCCAGGGGCACAACAAATAGGGGAAAGACTCAACAAATGGGACTAATACAAATTAAAAAGTTTCTGCACAGCTAAGGACATAGCCACCAAAATAGAAAGACAGCCAATGATATGGGAAAGGATATTTACCAGCACAGCAACAGACAAAGGCCTGATATCTGTCATCTACAGAGAACTAAAAAAAACTAAGCCCCTCCAAGCCCAATAAACCTATTAGGAAGTGGGCAAAGGAGCTAAAGAGAGACTTCACAAGAGAAGATATAAAAATGGCAAAGAAACACATGAGGAAATGCTCAACATCCCTGCTAGTAAAGGAAATGCAAATAAAAACAACCCTGAGATACCACCTCACCCCAGTTAGAATGGCCTATACTCTGAACTCAGGCAACAACAAATGCTGGAGGGGGTTTGGGGAAAGAGGAGTCCTTCTCCATTGTTGGTGGGAGTGCAAATTAGTACAACCACTTTGGAGAACAGTATGGAGGTTTCTCAAAAAGCTCAATATAGACCTACCCTATGACCCAGCCATACCATTCCGAGGCATCTATCCTAAACAGCAAACCCCAAGATATAAAAAGACATTTCTACTTCCATGTTTATAGCAGCACAATTCACAATAGCCAAAATATGGAAACAACCTAGATGCCCTTCCACAGACAAATGGATCCAAAAAATATGGTACTGATACACAATGGAATACTACATAGCGATTAGGAATGGTGAAATATTGTTTTTCGCAGGGAAATGGTAAGAACTCGAACAAATAATGTTGAGCGAGACAAGCCTAGAACACAGAAAACAAAGGGGCATGATCTCCCTGATATATGACTGTTAACAAAGGGAGATGGAGAGACAGTAGAGACCAAGTCTGTGAAACCAAAAACTGCTTGTCAAATAGTATTCCTCACAGGATTGGGGCAGCGACCCAACAGTATGTAACTAAAACCAAACAATTACTCAACATATAATGGTCAAAAATTGACCTCTCAGGGGAATACAATAGCTCAAAAGCTATGTATGTACGTTCATATAAGACTACTGTTTACATATGGTCTAATATCAACATTACATTTAAAGCCTTAGGCGAACTTTCTTGGGCATGGCCACATGGCTACTGTATATGTTCTTGATACATTTATATTGTATATATGTCTACTTGACCTAGAGAAGGGATAGAAAAACAGGGCGTAAGATATCACAAGAAATGTACACACTGCCCTACTATGTAACTGTACCCTTTTTGCACAACACCTTGTCAAAAAATTTGTGTTCAATTAATAAATAAATTAAATTTTAAAAAAGAAAGCAGATGTAGAAAATGGTGGTTGATAATGTGAAGAACAGAGTATAACAAGTGTCATTTGGATATATTAATTTTCACATGGAAAAGAAGAAAGAAAAGAAATGGATATTTGTGGAGATGAATCCTAAAGCAGTGGTGATGAATCTCTCAAGCTGGGGCTGGCAATATGGCCTAGTGGTAGAGTGCTTGCCTTTAATCTGAAGAAAGTATTGAGAGAAGAAAACTAGATTTCAAAGAAGAGGCCCAACCAATAAAGAGTAAAAGACTTCTGTGGGAAGAAAATCTATTTTTGATTCCTGATATAAATGATTTATAGTTTATTATTCATATCTAGTACTTTTTATGTGACTTAAAAGTCACATAGCTATTTGAAGACTATATCAAATATTTTTATTACTATTTTAGCTGAAAGATTTGGCTAAGGGGAAGCAGTATGACTGAGCAGCTGAATGACTTCCAGTACCAAGCCCACATCTTTGGAGCACCAGAAAAGTAAGAAAGCATTTTTTGTCATCATTTCTATTGTTTGTTTGTTACAAAGAGAATACTGCTATATCATCATTATGAGCAGATAGGACCAGAGAAAAAACAGTGAATGACATCGCTCCAGAAAGTGGAAAGCCTAAAAGAGGGACAGCAGTGATTAGAAATCTATAGCCCATATTAAGGCTATTTCAGTCAATGTCAAGTCAAATAATTCACTCTGAAATAAAACATTTGTGTCAGATTTCAGTTATTGTCATTATCAATTATCAACTGTGAAAGAAGATGCACAAGACAGGTTTATGACACTTACGTGCTTCTACGTATATAGAACATATAAATTTGACCTTCTCCTATGCATAATGCCCTATGATGGAAGTACTACATTAGGCAAGTGCAAACTTGCCTTAACACATTTAAAATTAAGTATAAAGTGATTATAGTTTTATAGCCAGTTTAGAGTAGGAAAACAAAAATAACAAGAGAAACACATCCATGAGACAATACTACTAGTAAATTTGCACAAAATAGTTGCAATACTCCCTGATACTAAATTCTTTAAAATTAGTTTGTACACATGATATACATTTATCTTCTAATTGCAAAAAGAGTCTAACAGTGCACATTATGACTGAATGAAACAATAATTCTGTTTAAATTCTTTGCTAATATCATGAGAAAGAAAGTGTTGTTTCTCTGAATTAGTTAGACATGACTTCATTCTTCATTTTCTAATAGGGTGCTCACAGATGCACTTGACACTCAAGAGAAGTAGAAGTTTGGTAGAATATGAAGAAGTGGTTAGATAAACAGTACACACACACACTACACGCACACATACACACATTACTCTACCTTTCTTGAACAAATTAATTTCAATTATGTACTTATCTAGTCCATGACTGTTACCACACATATCACAATATACAATGAACTGTAAGAATTTCAGAAAATGCAAGCCTCCGACAGCCTTTTGCAATGTAAGAAGTATTTGCCTGGTGAAGGACTCCATGTTATCTATAGGGTCATTGAATATCAATATTTCTACTAATCTTTGAAGACTGAGGACCTCTTCCCACACTATACAGAAAGAACTTGAATTCTTTATGGGAAATTGTTCTGTTTTTTTAATTGCATATTTGCAAAGCCTATCTCACATCCTTTAATATAAAGCAATCCACAGATTAACATAGGAAAATAAGATTCAGTTTCATAAACATGGTTTAAACAGTCCCAAATAAGCTGTGACTACAAGAATATGACACAGCCCTTTCCAAAGTTTCCTTTATATTAAATAATCTAGAAGGAAAATTCATTTCTAAAGCATGGGAGGTCTTCTAATATGTGTGCAAAAAAAAGTAATGATAAAAAAGTAATAATCGATTAACAAATATATTAATGTCTAACTTAAGGTACTTTCTTTCATTGGGTGGGTAAGAGGCCCACTGGGACCTGAACCTATCTGTCTTTGATATGTTCATGCTCTTCTGTTGTAGCCTTTAAGTAGGCCTGTGAGGAGAGGCCTGGAGACCCATACCCTACATCAGAGTTAAGCCCAGAAACATCCATTTTAAGCACTGATGGGACAACTCAAGTCTTATTTCTTCTGCAATTTACAGGGAAGAGTTAATTCACAGCAAGCTGCATTTCAGGAAAAAAATTCTAGGGGAAACGAATTCTCAATACAGATCTTGATTTCAGATATGAAGGAAGAATGTTATCAAGCAATGAACATGTGGCTTTGTAGAGTATGTTCCAAAGACTTTCTATTATGGGCTGAATCTAGTCCTCCCAGCATTCATTTGTGAAAGCCTGAATCCCCACATCTTCAGATTATGACTGTATTAAGAGAGAATAATTAATGAGTTGATTAAGTTAAAATCTTTAGGGTAAGGACAATCTGATTAACCTTCATATAAGAGGAAACTCAGACACATGGGAACACACCAGTGATTCCCATGCACAAAGGAAAGACTTCCAAGCCAGTGAGACAGGCCTTGAAGTCATCAAATCTGCAGACACCTTTATCACAGCCTTCCAACTTAAAGAACTGAACAATGAAATTTCCACTGCTGTGTCCCAGGTTGTAGTATTTATCACAACCTCACAAACTAATACACCACTGTTTTTCCTATAATAAAATACAAATTTCCAAGTTGATTCTAAGGTTTGAATTATACTGAGAGCTTGTATATCAACTGTTATTTCAAGAGGATTTCATTCTCAGTTAAACTGGAATATATCTGGTAGCAATATCACAATCAACTTTATATATCAAATGATAAACATTTACTTTTGTTAAAAAAAGGATGTTTTGTGATTGAATTTATGGTAGTAGCAAGTCTTGAAAGTTAAGACTCCAGAAAATTTACTATATTTGCTTTCTGTCTTTCTGATACATGACACTTGTTAGACAATTATATTATTTTATAACAGTCTCAAGTCCAGGCTCTTCCTTTAAAGAGAATTATCTGATGGATGTTGAACAGGGAACTCTTATTTTACACAGCTGGCTGTTCTGATGCTAGGCACTTGTTAACACCTGTAAACCCAACTAAAACTTGCTCCACTAAGTAATTCAAAATTCATAATTTTAAATATTAAATTTAAATCCACTCATCACATGTAGAAAATGAAACATTTTAGAAATAAAGCAATGCTTATAAAACTATCAGATTTAAGTGTTTCTCTTAGATAAACATATATCTCCTAATAATTTCTTATTAGGGCTCTCTCAGCCTTTTCAACTAATTAAAAATGACAAAACCCGCAAAGGTTACATTGATCAATTTTAAAATATATTTTTATGTTTCCCCCCATATGTCAGAGGCTGACAGTGGCAAAATTTGTGAGATCTTTGCTGGTAAAATAAACAAACAAACAACCCAAAATAACCTGAAAAATAGCCTGAAGGTAGAGCACTTTGGCAGATGAGGCCTCAAGTTCAAACTCAAGTATTGCCAAAAGAGAGAGAGAGAGAGAGAGAGAGAGAGAGAGAGAGATTCTACTCACTAAAATACTTAAACACTCAAAATTAATTGTTCTCAAAGCTCAAACCCATTTTTTCAGGTTTTATTTCGGCATATGACTATATGGGTTATTATTTCTTGTATAATTTTCAATTGCTTGCTGAAATGCTTTATTTCTTTTTATCTCCATTATTGTTCAGTATTTTATTAAGTAGCACTATTTTCTTACTTATAAATACTCTTCCTTAATCTTAAATATTCTTGCTTCTCTTATAGTTTCACTTATTTTTAATTTGCTCTTATATTTTCTACCCATGGAAATCGAGATGGAATTTTTCCCTCAAAGTGATATCTTTAACTGTCTGCCACAAAATCAGATGCATGTAAAAACCACTTACAATTTCTCAGCTGTAAATATTTCATCACTTCTATTTTTTAATTGAACCATTTGTTACTTGTGAGTTAATTATACGTTCCTTTACATATAGAAAATGTTCAAGTGTTTCATTGCTGATTTTTAATTTAACTGCATTTTTAGAGAATGACATTTGATATCAATTACTTAATTTAATTTCTTTGTAATGTCCTTTATAAAGTAGTACCTGATAAGATTTAATATATGTTATAAAAGTACTGGAACATTGTCGGGCTCGGGTCGCCTTCCCTGGCATGGGGATCAAAGCTCAGCTAGGTTTTTCGCCACCCCCTTTCTCACCCTCTCTCCTGGTCACCCATCCGGCAGGTAGCCAGGATGGGGCAGGGGAGTCAGTACTGACCTCACGTGCGCGCGGCCTAAGGAGAACGCTTACCCACCTCCTTACAGGTAAAGAAAGCCAGGCATAGGCGAGTCTCGGAGAAGCTTCAAGAGCTATCTGATTTATTAAGGCGGGGACAAGGACTAATGATAGCAAGAGAAGGGAGAAAGCTGACTGGCCAAGACCCCGATAGGCTGAGAGCTATCACATGATCCCCTCTTGAGCTAACATCACTCGAAAGCGCCCCGCCAGGGAGAGACAGGGAGGCACCTGGGCTGGCGAGAGAGTTGGGGGCTGGGTGCAAAGCCGGTTCTTCTGGTTCCGGACCCAGAGAACCATAGCCTGGTTCCGCATTCCCCTAGGGCTGGGGGAAGGGTGTCAAGTCCCCCGTCAAGTCCAAAGGCTGGATCCCAACAGAACATATAATTAAATGTTTCCTATTTGCTTGGAGAAAATCCTACTACAAGTTCAGAAATTTAGCATTGCTTATCAAATTCTCAATAATTACTTTGGTATTTTTTTTCTGGTTTGCTCAAGTGGTTTTTGGTAGTTTATTAACATATCTGGCTTGGGAAATCATTATCTTTTTTTGTATTTACATCATATATTTTTAAGATACATCACTAAATATACATAAGAATCTGAACACGATACATAGTTGGTGTATTTTTCCTTCTATTGTCATGTTTAGTCTCCTTTGTGAAAGTTGGTTATTATTCCATTTTAATTTGTAATTACATTATGTTGTTTTGATTTGTTATTTTTTTTTGCTCTCTTGTTCTATCAATTGCATTATCTTAACTTCACTGTTGCTTGGACTTCAGAGGAAATATGGTAGCATAAATTAGTTTCAGATATATTTGAAACTATAAACTGTATGTGTAAATTATATATTACTTTGTATTTTCTGCTTAACAGTCATAATATCTATCCTATTTTTGTCTTTCATGTTTCCTCAATGGCTGACAAATTTATTTTCTAGGTTTTTGGTTTTGGGGTTTTGTTTTTTGTTTTTTGTTTTTGTTTTTGTTTTTTTTTTTTTGGTTTTTGTTGTTAGTGGTAGTGGTGGTGGTCATGGAGCTTGAACTCTGGGCCAGGGCACTGTCCCTGGGCTCTTCAGCTCAAAGCTAGTACTCTTGAGCCACAACACCACTTCCTATTTTCTAGTTTTATCATGGCTAGTTTTGACACTTCAAATTGTATGTTTATTCTTCAATTGCTTATTTCATTTTTACTATTCTACAGACTTTTAAGAGAAACTGCTTTATACAGGATTTCTCAATTTATGTGAGCATAACAAGAGCATATTTTACTTCCTTTATACTTTTTCCACTAAATCTTATTTTTATTAATTTTTTTAAATTATTTTCATTCCTTTATATCAAAAGTGTGGAATAAGTTCCTCAATTTACCAGTAAAATTACTTGATTTGAGTGTTCAATTTTTTTTTCAGACTACTACTCTATTTTATCACTTTTTTCATTTAGTGAAATGTTTTTCTCCTTATTGAGTATTTTAGGTACTTAGGAACATGCATATCTAAAGTTTTTTGTTCCTTTTTTTTTTTTTTTTTTTTTTTGCCAGTCCTGGGACTTGGACTCAGGGCCTGAGCACTGTCCCTGGCTTCTTTTTGCTCAGGGCTAGCACTCTTCCACTTGAGCCACAGCACCACTTCTGGTCGTTTTGTATACATGTGGTGGTGAGGAATTAAACCCAGGACTTCATGTATACAGGGCAAGCACTCTTACCACTAGGCCATATTCCCAGCCCCACATGCATATCTAAATATGGTCATTGGCCTCATAGTAATTTTGTGAAAAGCCAATGCATATGCAACAGTGTCTCATATGAAGATACAACCCAGTGCTGTTCAAGGTATCTTACTCTATAGATATATACTGTAAGACATTCCTGTGATTATAAAATCATCTAGCAGTGATTTTTCAGAACATACACTGGGGGTTTTGAGTTCTAACCATGAATTTGATATTCTTTTGTTTTTTTTTAGTTTTATTTTGTCTTTAACGACATCCAACATGGGCTAATTTATCTTAGAATTTGGAGATTATTCTATATTTTTCTGGTACCATTCATTATATCACCAAAGCATCTCTTTCCCAAGATGCTATTCCCTCATGTAAAAGTAATTTTTTATTTTGTTCTTCTGATTATATTCTAAGACTTAATATTAAATTCTTTAGAGTCACTTCAACCAAACAATGAGCTTAGTTGTACTTTTATTCTTGGTACTTGAGAGGTCTTTAGTCTGAAGTCTATTTCATCAATTCTCAGAAATTATCTGAAATAATTTTCAAATAGTTCATTGAGTTATTCTAACCTATCAAACATATCATGAATTCTGAAAATATAATGAAAAAGTTGTTTTTATAAAGGTCAGAACTTCTAGAAGAAATAGTGGGAAATACAATGAAACAAGAGGATAAGCAAAAGAGATTCAAGTGGCATAGGTGAAGTACACATAGACTCAGGACAAGAGAAAAGAGAGAGAGAGAGGCATAAGCAAAATTGGAAAAAAAATGAACTGGACAGGAGCAAATAATTTATATAATCAACCATTTAACTAAGTGCTCATTAACATAGTTGTTGCTACAAGTTCAGAATTTTATTGTTCCATGTCTTGTTAGTCTGAGGAATGGAAAGGGATAGAGTAGAGAATATTGTGCCATATGTACTCTCACTGTATAATCCTCAGATAATTAAAATGTTTGACTTTGTAGAGGTTTTACCTAACAGAAAACCATACTAGTTTTAAAATGTTGCTATATGTTTGTGGACATGGTGGAAAGGGCCAAATGAATTATTTTACTGAATTGATTTACCTACATACCATGTAAACACTGGTGATAAATTTCTTTCTCAGTGGGTATATGAGAATCATTCATATACATCTGTCTATTCTTATTGTTACTGAGTTATTTTTAATACTTCAGTATTCATTTTGTAATTACTGAAATTTCAAAAGAATTAGACACTTCACATTTTACCCTATTTTTAGAACTGACTTTTTATAAAATTTTAAATTGTCTTTAAGTAGGTATACAAAGGGATTCAATTCAGCATATTCACTTATGTCTACAATACAACTTGATCAATTTCACCCTTTCTATCATTTTCACTCTCCCTTCCATCTATTCCATCTATCTCCTATAAATCACAACTACATTAGTTCTTTCAACTTCCCTAGTTTCATTTATTTTCATGTATTGACACTGGGTGTTATGACTGTATTCATGCACCATTCATCTCTTCATTAATCTGCTCTCTTCCAATAATGCCATCCCCCTGAGACAATACATATTTCAGCTTTCTTTTTTTTCCCTGAATCTTATAAATTATTTTTTTTTACTTTATTGTCAAATTGATGTACAGAGAGGTTATAGTTTCATATGTTAGGCCTTGGGTATATTTCCTGTACTGTTTGTTATCTCCTCCCTCATTCTCCCCTTCCCCCTCCCCCTTTCCTTCTCCCCACATGAGTTGTTCAGTTGGTTTACACCAAATGGTTTTGCAACTACTGCTTTTAGAGTCATTAGGCTTTTTATACTTTATCTCTCAATTTTGGTATTCCCTTTCAATTTCCTAGTTCTAATTCCAGTATATACAGTATCTAGTGTATTCAGATGAGATAGAGTGATAGCGCAAGTACAACCACAGGAAGGGAAACAAGAGGATCATAAACAAAAGAAGCTACAGTTTCACACAGTATGTTGAAAGTAGTTACAACAGTGATATAACACTCCTTTCCATAACATGGAGTTCATTTCACTGAGCATCATCTTATGTGTTCATAGGGGCATAGCTATTAAGCTCTTGTGATCCTTTGCTGTGACTAGCCTAAACCTGTGCTAATTATTCCCTATGAGGGAGACCATAGAGTCCATGTTTCTTTGGGTCTGGCTCACTTCACTTAGTATAATTTTTTCCAAGTTCTTACATTTACTTACAAATGGGGCAATGTCATTCTTTCTAATAAAGGCATAAAATTCCACAGTGTATATGTACCACATTTTCCTGATCCATTTGTCTATTGAGGGGCATCTGGGTTTGTTCCATATTTTAGATATGACAAATAGTGCTGTGATGAACACTGTTGTGCTGGTGGCTTTAGTGTGATTTTGTTTGAGGTCTTTTGGGTAGATGCCCAAAAGTGGGGCTGCTGGGTCATAGGGGAGCTCTATGTTTAGCCTTGTGAGGAATCTCCATACCGCTTTCCAGAGAGGCTGAACCATTTTACATTCCCACCAACAATGAAGTAAGGTTCCCTTTTGGCCACAACCCCTCCAACATTTCTTACTGTTAGTTTTCTTGATGAAGGACATTCCTACTGGAGAGAGGTAGAATTTCAATGTTGTTTTGATTTGCATTTCTTTTATGGCCAGTGATGTAGAGCACTTTTTCATATGTCTCTTGGCCATTCTCCTTTCCTCATCAGAGAAGTCTCTTTTTAAGCCTTTAGCCCACTTGTTGAGGGGGCTGTTGGTTCTTTGCGGTTTTGTTTTGGAGGAATTTAATTTTTTAGTTCTGCATATATTTTAGATATGAGGCCTTTGTCCATTGTATGGCAGGTAAACATCTTTTCCCAATCTGTGGGCTCTCTGTTTATCTTGCAAGCTATGTCCTTTGCCCTGCAGAAGCTCTGCAGTGTGATGCAGTCCCATTTGTCCATCCTTTCTTTGATTTGTAGCATTTCTGGGCCTTTATTAAGGAATTTTTGTCAAGGAAGACCAAGGAGCCCAAGTGTTTCTCCTACTCCTTCTTTTAGAGTTTTCAGGGTATCTGTTTTTATTTCAAGGTCTTTGATCCATTTGGAATTGATTTTGGTGCAGAGTGATATGTAAGGATCTAGTTTTAATTTGTTGCAGGTGTTGAATCAGTTTTGCCAGCACCATTTGTTAAAGAGGCTTTCTTCCATCCTATTTTTTTTAGCTCCTTTATCAAAGATTAAATAGGCATTGTTTTGTGGGTTCATTTCTGGGTCTTCAATTCTGTTCCATTGGTCTTCAGGCCTGTTCCTGTGCAAATACCTAGCTGTTTTTATTACTATAGCTTCATAATACAGCTTGAAGTTTGGTATTATAATTTCTCCAGCACTGTTCTTTCGGCTTAGGATTGTTTTTGCTATTTGCAGTCTTTTATTGTTCCATGTGAATTTCTGGATTGCTTCCTCTATTTCATTAAAAATGGTGTTGGGATATTAATGGTTATTGCATCAAAATTGTAGATAGCCTTTGGCAATATTGCCATTTTGACTATATTAATCCTCCCAATTCTGGAGCATGGGAGGTTTTTCCATTTCCTTAGTTCTGCCTTAATTTCGTTTTTCATGATGAGTCCCTTCCTGGTTTTGGGATGAGGGTTACACTGGCTTCATAGAATGTGTTTGGTAGTGAACGTTCGCTTTCAATTTCATTGAAGGGTTTGAGAAATATTGGTGTGAGTTCTGTTTTGAAGGCCTTGTAGAATTCTGCTGTGAATCCATCTTGACCTGGGCTTTCTTTGATGGGAGATCTCTTATTGTTGTTTCTATTTCAATGCTGGATATGAGTCTGTTTAGAAGATTTAAATCTTCATGGTTGAGTTTGGGGATATCAATTTTTGCTAGGAAATCATCCATTTCTTCCAGGTTCTCGAATTTGTTGGTGTAAAGGAGAGCCAGGAATGAGTTATGCCAAACCCTAAATAAAAATAACTATCAACCAAGGATACTGTACCCAGCTAAACTCTCATTCATAGCTGAAGGTCAAATAAAAGTCTTCCAAAGTAAGGAAAAACTGAAACAATATATCTCACCAAACCAGCTTTATAGAAAATCCTCAAATATTACTACACAGGGAAAATGATCAAGATCACAATACAGACAGAGAAATGAACCCTAAATAGTAAACCAGAATATTAGATCAAGAATTGGGAAGACACAGATTTTAACAAGATAGCTATAATGAAAGGAACAAATGATCATCTCTCAATCCTAACTCTCAATATTAATGGACTTAATTCTCCAATTAAACGACATAGGCTCATAAATTGGATCAAAAATCAAGATCCATCTTTCTGCTGCCTCCAAGAGACACATCTATCCAGGAAAAGCAAACATCTTCTAAAAGTGAAAGACTGGAATAAACTCTACCAAGCAAATGGCCCCCATAAGCAGGCTGAAGTTGCAATCCTAGTATCAGAAAATATTGACTTCAAATTGAAAATGGTAAGAAGAGACAAAGAAGGTTACTACATACTAGTAAAGGGATCTCTTTTACAGAAAAATATAACCATCTTAAATATCTACACACCAAATACACCAGCACCCAACTTCATCAAACCAACACTATTGACTCTAAAAACACTCATAGACTCAAACACATTGATAGCTGGAGACTTTAACACTCCACTGTCACCTCTGTACAGTTCAACATGTCAAAAACTGAACAAAGAAACCGCAGAACTAAACAACTGCATAGACCAACTAGACTTAATGGACATCTATAGAATATTCCATCCAGCAACACCAGTATACACATTCTTTTCAGCAGCACATGGAACATTCTCCAAAATACATCACATCTTAGGATACAAAGAAAATCTGTACAAATTCAGAAGTATCAAAACCATTCCCTGCATTTTCTCAGACCACAATGGAATAAAATTAGAGCTCAACTCAAACAGCCACCACAGATAATCCTACAATACATGGAGACTAAACAACACACTACTGAACCATCAGCGGGTCATTGAAGAAATTAAAACAGAAATCCAAATGTTTATGGAATTAAACTAAGATTAGCACACAAAGTACCAGCTTCTTTGGGACACAGCAAAGGCAATACTCAGAGGAAAATTTATCTCTGAGTGCCTACATCAACAAACTGGAGAAACAGCAACTCAACAACTTAAGGAAGCACCTTAAGCTCCTTGAAAGAGAACAAGCCAAACCACAACCCAATAGATGGAAGCAAATAATTAAAATCAAATCAGAATTAAATGGCTTAGAGTTAAAAAAAAATCGAAAGAATCAACAAAACGAAGAGTTGTTTTTTTTGAAAAAATTAACAGGATAAACAGACCCTTAGCAAACCTGACCAAAAATTGAAGGCAGCACACCCAAATAAACTAAATCAGAGATGAAACAGGTAACATCACCACAGAAACAAACAAAATTCAGAACATAATAGGGACTACTTTCAGCTTTCTAACCTCTATTTTGTTAAACTGTAATTTGTTCAGAAGGATCATACCGTGGAAAGCTACCTCTGTGTGTGTGTGTGCGTGTGCGTGCGCATGTGCGCACACACACGTGCACATGTACTAATCAGTTTGATTAAACTGTATATGTGTATGGCCCTGTATGATATGCAATCATATATCTTTATTTTAGATCTAATTTCCACAAAGAAAAGCAACTATGTGCTTTGAATTACTTCTCTCAAACATAAAAAGACATAATATTATTTTTCCTGATGGATGAATAAAATCCCAATGCACAAGTACATGTGCATGTATGTGCCCATGTGTAATTTTCTTGATCCATTCATTGGTTTTAGAGCATTTCATATCTTTCTATAACCTGGCTATAGTCAATAGTGTAGCAATAAGCATAGGTTCTGCTAGTGCCTTTATGGTATCATCACTTGCAATCTTTAGGTTATAGACTCAAGAGTGGTAGTACAAGATCGTATACGTAGTTGAATGTTTATTTTTTTTGAGAAATCTCCAAACTGCCTTCCATAGTAGGCTGCAATAGCTTACATTCCCATAACTAATTTATCCAACTATATGCCTGGTCTCTTTCCGTAAATCTCAGATAAACATGAAAGGTTTTCATTTATGAAGTACCTAGAGGGACAATGAAAGGTGATAGTGTTCAAAAAGAAATATACTCATTACTTGACTTATGTAACTCTAATCCCTCAGTACATCACCTTTACAATAAAACTTAAATTGAAAGAAATGAAAGCTAAGAAAAAGGAAGGATATTCTCAATGAAAAGAATGAAATGATTTGACTTTAAAAATAAAACTAAATTAAAAATAAATGAAAATAACCCAAAATATAAAAACACTGTGCAGATTGAGTCATTCACCATTATTCCAGGAAAAAAATAAGTTAAAGTTATATTTTATTGAGTATTTTAAAAGAAAGATATAGGGGCTGGGAATATGGCCTAGTGGCAAGAGTGCTTATCTTGTATACATGAAGCCCTAAGTTTGATTCCTCAGCACCACATATATAGAAAATGGCCAGAAGTGGTGCTTTGGCTCAAGTGGCAGAGTGCTAGCTTTGAGCAAAAAGAAGCCAGGGACAGTGCTCAGGCCCTGAGTCAAAGCCCCCAGGACTGGCAAAAAAAAAAAAAAAAGAGGTTCAAACTGATGATCATGTTTCAAGACCAACTACTAAACTTGAAATTGAAATTATGAAAAACTTTTTAAATCTCTAAGTCAAAAATTCACAAATTTCTAATAATTTGATCATATTTTCTCTCTTCTCAACAACCAAATAGCTACAACATTAATCTGAGCCCTCATCGTTTCTTTCCTGGGCTTGTGATTATCTCCTTCCACTGCCTGTAGGACATTTTAGATTTACAGTTATACATCTGATATTGTGACTCTCCAATTATAAAATCTACTTAAAGTTTATGTTTATGTATATGCTTAGTATTTAGACTTTATTTTTGTTAATGTAGATAATTTTAGAACCTTAATGTTTATCTATGAATAAAGTTATTCCTTCTAGATAAATGTGAGAAATGTTTCGGAGCCCTGGATAGAAAAAGTGGATTATTATTTTATGGGAAGAAAAAGTGAAAGAACAGTGGTGGGTGACTTTTATTTGAATTGCTGGTTTAAGCTTCTTACCAGTGAGGAACACTAGCACAGGGAGAATATCATTTAAGGTTATTCAGCCACATAGATTTATTTTTTTCCAAGAGAAAAACTTTAAAAGTAGACCATATATATTTCCAAGAGCAATCCACCGCTGGAGGCAGAATGCAACAGATAAGAAAGAATAGCTACACCTTTGTAGAAATAGTTTGGTGAGCTTAAGTTATCACAATAAGCAGCAAAAAATAAAGTCCTTTGGCAAGCAGAGGAGTCACCTGTCTTTTCATTGATTTTTGTCACTTCATC
Source organism: Perognathus longimembris pacificus (assembly GCF_023159225.1). NCBI lineage: Eukaryota > Metazoa > Chordata > Mammalia > Rodentia > Heteromyidae > Perognathus > Perognathus longimembris. The sequence continues at coordinate 57,900,327 of NC_063164.1, read as the reverse complement.
ATGCACAACAAATCTATGTCAACATGAGTGGCAAATCTCAGAGGGAAAAATGTGCAAGTCAAGGCCACGAAAGCAGGGGATATACTTAGGAAATTTCCTATTGTAGCTATAATGAGAGGACTTATTGTTCTTCAGGATAGTATTCACAACACTCTGTATCAAAAGAGAGAATAAAATGCATTTTAAAATAGTTGTACTTCAGTCAACATAGATATATTTTTAAAGTAAGAGAAAATATGTAACTAGGTACTATAGTCCTAATAATTGCATATTTTTCTGAGAAGTATGAATAGTTTAATATTGTGTTAGTTCACTAACAAGACTGTAGTTACAAGGTATAGAAAACTGAACAGCTCAAACAACAGAAATTTACCATCACACTGTTTTGGAGACCAAGCAACTGAGTATACTAGGGAAGAATCTGTTCTCGACATCCTTCCTATAACCTTGGCACTTTCTTTGTCCAAATTTTCTTTCAAATTAAAAATCAAACAATATATAAGGAGACAGGTAACACCAAATTAAAAAGCCTATGCTACTGTAGCATACTATATATTGATATGAATTAGGGGAACATAATCACACATGAAACCTGAACACTTAGTAATACTTAGTATTTTCATTACCCTTAAACAGTATTGATACTATGGAAGTATTTACGAGAAAAGGAAAACAAAGTTATTTACAATCAAAGGGCTCAATAATTTACAAATAGAGATACACTAGATACGCAAAAAGATATCTAATAAGAAGAAAGTACATGATATGGTCCAATGATAAAAACAAGGAAAAAGAGAATTCTGGATGGCTTTTATAAGGATGGTCAAGTTGCACAGAGGAAAGAGTGAGTAGAATCTGGTGTGTAAAGCTATATACCCTCACATACACAACCCAGTTCCCCAAGTGGAGAAAGCAGGTTGACCTGGTTTTTGGTCAGCATGTTAACAAGTATGGCCTACTTCATATGAGCCGTGGGAAGAAACAGAAGCTTTCTAGCAGAAGAGTAGTATTCTAAAATTGTGTTTCCAGGATATTAAGGCTCCAGTGGAAATGACTGAGAGGAGATGATAGAAATAACTAAAATTATTAAACATCCTTAGGGGTGGAAACAAAGAATGGGTATTTCCCTTGCACGTATATGAATTCCCTACCCCTGCTCTGAAACAATTCACTCACTAGTGTTCTTCTTTCCTGAGACTTCATCAATTATGGAACAATTGGGGGTTGGAAGAGCTGCAGAATGGATTGCTGCTGTAATCAATGATGGTGTGTTGGCTCTTCGTGAAACACAATGGCATTAAGGTGGAAGTGCTGGCTTCACAGAACTACATACAGATCACTTCCCAAACCAACCAAACACCTACAGTCATGATATGAGGAGTAAGTTTATGTTTCTGTAATAGTTTAAATATTATCTGGAGCTAATTATGAGCAGGCTCATATTGACACTTGTTCAGTGAAGGTCATTGTTATTCATGACTGTATATGCAAAACAATATTAATGTTGAGGTACAGGCAAAATTGTCCCCTCTTTCTGATTCAGGAGAGACAGAAACAAGGATATGCATTCAGTTTGGGGATCTCATTATTAGAAAAGGAGAGACACTGCAGGAAGTTCAGAAGAAATCAACAAGAATAATTAAGGAACCAGAGTATTTACTCTAGAGGAAATATTAAAAGAATAAATAATATACATGCAGTTTGCTAACTAAGGGATCATGAGAATTGTCTATAAATGCCTAACGTGTGTAAATACTGACAACTGAAATTCAGTACAAAGACTAGAGAAAAGAGGTAAAATTAAAAATAAGGCAACAAGATAAAAATGAAATTCTAGCAGAACAGAAAACAAAGCAATTTCAGCACAATTATTTGGTCCAGTAGTGCCCAGAATATTTCAAATCAAATTAGTTGAATACGTTTATTTTATTGGGTATAAGCACTTGGAAATAAGTAAGTTTTCATTTACAATATGTTGCCTTCTCTTTTTTCTAAAAATCAAATTTTGACATGTGATCAATAAGAGAGAAACAATTGAGGAATACACTTTAAGCTTAATTGGAAAATAAATGTGTCATTTATCTGTCTGGAATATATAACAACAGAAAGCTGTGTCTATATTCCAGTCTATATAGATCCAAGTCTATTTCCTCTTGTATCGGAAGTGTTTTCTACATATGTGCAATTACTAGAAAGCAGCAAAATATATTTTCTTATTCTTTGCTTCTATCTACATAGAACCCGCAAAAATCCTTGTGTAGGGTTCATACAGCTGGGCCTTAACTGTCTCATACAACCTTTACCCATGACTTTTCACCAATCCTACTGCCAAGAAATCCTCCTTCCTTTGTTTATAAAACCCAGAATATCTTGCTCTAATGCATGTGATATGAGTGTTTCTCTGAGTACCTTCAAAGCAAAGAAAGAGGGCATCTCTAGGAATTTGTCCCTGTTAGAAGCATGCAAGTCCCTGCTCAGTAACCCAATGGCCCTAAGGAGCATGCTCAGATCTCACAAAACATTTGCCAAAGTGTTTGCCAAGTGTTGCAATTTTGATGCTTCACACAGATACTGAAGAAATCTATCTAAACTTTCACATTCAGCAAATGAGAGTTTCTGATTGTTTCCAGACGGTTTTTATTTATTTATATATTCCGAGGTGTGATTCTCATCTCCTCACTGATATAAGTTTGAAGTTTCATTCAAAATGGTTTGATGAAAAGCCCCATTTCTGGCAGGTTTCTATTCTTATATCAAAGCACAAATCAAACATTTACCTTTGAATCAGACACTCTGACAAGGTGAATTGAATGGGGTATTCTAGACCAGAAGTTACAATGTGAAGCTTACCTTCCTAATACTGTTGAGTCTCGTTCTTACCACTCTTGCTCAGAACAAGCATGTAACCTGGTAAAGGTGTCACTCTCCTACAGGAAGGAAAACATAAATATCTGCAGAGAACCAGTGGAGATTGTGCTACTGCAGATTTGTGGACAGTGGGCTGAAGGATGCAGCTGAATAAAATTGCCTTCTCAATCAATCACCATTCCAAAGTAGCTTTTGCCTTCATGATCTACTTTTTTTAAAAAAATGGAATATTCACTGTATTGAATTTTATTCTTCCAAAGCAGAAGTCAACAAATAATCATAAAGAGAAATTTTTTATTATAACCACATAAAATTGGTTCAAACTCTTTTAAGATGTTGCAAATAGACACCCTGAATAACTAACTGTTCCATTTAATTTCTAAAAATGATCTTTCTGGATCTTAGTCATTATAATCTATTGTACAGTGTTTTATGATTTTCATGACTACAAAATTAATCACTGTAGGTCTAAAATGGAAACACTCAGAGTCTTACTTTTTTGCTATATTTATGTTTTAAATTCTAATATAATTATTCCTGTTACTTCAGTATTCTACCTTGTTATCACCTTGATTGTCACTTTTATTTCTAATAAAATGGCTTCCAATTTGCCTGAATTTTGTGTACTTTTCGCACAAAGACACTTTAAATTTAAGTTCATTATACAAAACCAATAGATGAATTCCCACAGCTTTATACTTCAGCAAATAAAATTCACTGGCTATTCCCTAACTAGCACTAATAAAAAATTAATTCTATTAAAACTTAAATATAAAAATAATATGTTCTTATAACTCCAACTTTTATTGCAATGTGTGTTCCCTTCCATGTAAATTTTAAGAAAGCAGTTGTGAGATCAGGAGGGTAGTAAATTGATCCTAAGTCTATATCCAATGAATGTGAAGACATATGGAGCAGGATAGCAAGTGTTCTCCTGTCCTACCACACAGTTCATGAAGTGAAGTGTGAAATAGCACACAAGTGATTTGGGTACAGTCATTTAGCATCTGTTCCAGTCATGTTAATTCAAGTTGGACATCATATGAAGGCAGGAACATAACATGATGCAGAAACCTTTTTTTTTTATTTTTTTAAAGCATAATTGCCAGTATAATAGCTTGGCAAGAAAAGAACGTTTAACCTCCAAGAGAAGAGAGTGGGTTTGTTTTAGCAGTAAGAATCTCTGTTACCCTGAAACCATGACAACATACCCTGAATTAAAAACGTTCTTCCCTAAAATACAATGAGTATCACTATACAGTTATTTATTCATTCACTCATTCTTCTTCTCAGTACAAATAAGATCCCCACACCATGAAGATGAGTTTTTAAAGTCAGGTACAGAAATGAATATAAGCACTCATGGAAATATAGGCCTAGGTTAAAAAATAGGGGAATTTAATAAATGGCATGTTAATTTTATTGAAGAAAAATACATAAAAGAATAAACATTCAAGCACTTGTGAATCTGAGGCAAAGAATCACAAATTTCATCCAGTATGAGCTATATAGTGAGATGTCATCTCAACAAAAACGTTTAAAAGAACAACAAAAATAAATATAACAGGGTAAAATGTATATATAAAAACATGACATAATCTTGATGAGGGACTTAAAAGGTTACAATTTAACTAAGTTATCTCCTGAAGTAGTGGAGAGATAATTTCTTTTTTTTTCTTGAACATCAATACTTCAAATTCATCTTTTTTTTTAGTTTTTATTATCAAACTGATATAAAGATAGGTTACAGTTTCATACATTATGCATTGGATACATTTCTTGTACTGTTTGTTACATCGTCCCTCATTTCCTCCCCCTCCTTTCCCTTTCCCCCCATGAGTTGTTCAGTTCATTTACACCAAACAGTTTTGTAAGTATTGCTTTTGTAGTTGTTTGTCTTTTTTTTTTAACCCTGTGTCTCTCGATTTTGGTATTCCCTTTCAATTTCCTAGTTCTAATACCAGTATACATGGTTTCCAATATACTCATATAAGATACAAAGATAGTGTAGGTACAACCACAGGAAGGGGATACAAGAAGATCATCAATAATAGAAGCTACAGTTGCACATAGCACGTTGAAAGTAGTTACAACAGTGATATAACAATCGTTTCCATAACATGGAGTTCATTTCACTTAGCATCATCTTTTGTGTTCATAAGGGTATGGCTATTGGGCTCTTATGATCCTCTGCTGTGACTTGCCTAAACCTGTGCTAATTATTCCCTATAAGGGAGACCATAGAGTCCATGTTTCTTTGGGTCTGGCTCACTTCACTTAGTATAACTTTTTCCAAGTACTTCCATTTCCTTACAAATGGGGCAATGCCATTCTTTCTGATAGAGGCATAAAATTCCATTGTGTATATGTACCACATTTTCCTGATCCATTCGTCTACTGAGGGGCATCTGGGTTGGTTCCAGATTCTAGCTATGACAAATTGTGCTGCGATGAACATTGTTGTGCTGGTGGTTTTAGTGTGATTTTGTTTGTGGTCTTTTGGATAAATACCCAAAAGTGGGGCTGCTGGGTCATAGAGGAGCTCTATATTTAGCCTTCTGAGAAATCTCCATACTGCTTTCCAGAGTGGCTGAACCAGTTTACATTACCACCAACAATGAAGTAGGGTTCCCTTTTGGCCACATCCCCTCCAACAATTGTTATTGTTAGTTGGAAAGATAATTTCTTCCCTTTACACAAAGGGAAAATCGGTGGATATATTTAGTTATAGTACAGTTATACTTTCCAACTGTGTGGTATTCTGAGTCTGCTATTTTTTTTTAATTTTAAATGTAACAATATAGTCAAGAGAAATCAAAGTTGTGTTCCCTTAGGGACCCTATGTTATAATCTGTGTTTTGAACTGTGTTTATAATACCACTTTAGAGAACAGTCACTAAGCTTGAGAAATGGGAACTTTACATATTAATAGGCAATTGTGGTAACAGGAAGGCTTCCTGATGAATGAGCAACAAGAGCACTAAACTGAAAATGGGTAATATTGCTTTTACTAAAACCACTAGGGGGTAGAAGGTTAGTCAACCAACCATGATCTTCAGTGTCCCTAAGCTTAGACTCACAATTGAGCCATGTAGTCACTAAGGTCTGTTTTACATTTTCTTATTATTTACTTCTTTATTATCAAAGTGATGCACAGAAGGGTCACAGTTTCATACATAAGGCAGTACATACATTTCTTATCAAGCTTGTTACCTCCATTCTCACTTTCCCCACCTTTCCCCTCCCTGTTTCCTCTCCCACATGAGTTGTACAGTTGTTTTACATCATATTGTTTTGTAAGTATTGCTGTTTCATTGGTTTATCTTTTATCCTTTGTCTCTCCAGTTTGATATTCCCCTTCCCTTCCCTGATTCCAATGTATGTATATACAACATCCAGGGTACCAAAATCAGTAACAGTGATAATGTCTATTTTATATAGGTAATCTTTGCTCATTTCCAAAAATTGATATTATTTCTGAAGTTTGCCCTAAGCTATACATTCAGTTAATGAATCTCCATTAACACTAATACCATCAATATCCAAGGTAGTTTATTGAGAAACAGCCTAAGGCTACAAATTAGAATGTATGTCAGAATAAGACATCTAAGTCTTTGGAAATTATACTCAACTTTATTCTTGTTAATTTCTTCAATAAAGGTTGGTTATGACGTGCTTACCTTTTACTAGGAACTGTGCTGGTTATTGAAAAAATTATAAAAATGTTTTGTTGCTCAAAAGTTGTATGGCTTTACATAATTTTTTAGATTATTTTATACATAATGTAATTCACAAAATACATTTGACCAATAAATTTAAAATTTAGTAATAATTTCAAATCACAGCATGAGGAGAAGTTTACCAAAATTGGCCTGTGTGACATATCTAATCTCAGAATAATTATCTTTTAAAATATTTGAAAATAATTTTGTCTGTGTTTCTTTCCGGAGCTGGATTTTTCCATACTTAATGTTCCCAATGCTTTAATAAAGGAAAACTAGAGTATAAATGGAATGCTTTGGGATTATTACTCCAAAGGTGCTTCTTTAATGATGTTTCACGTTAAAAAATGAAAACGACTTGAATATTCTCACATAAGAAAGCAAGCTATATAGCTCAAAATCTCTAAAGTTCTTTTTGAAATCAAAGTTATTTATTAGATATGTTGATATTCTATCTACTTTATTGTTCTCTATAATGACTTGCATGTACTGACTATTCTGTATGTGTAATACAACATATGGGATATATGAGGGGCACAATTTCTTATCATTTTCTGTTCTGGTACATTATAATAGATAACTTAAAAATAATCAATATTTTTATAACAAGTTTAAGTGATTTCTAGTTTTAAGTATAAAAAATTTATTAAATGAATAATTTTATATAGTATATATAATGGGAAAAAGATTCAAACTTATATTAATGCAATTTTTTTTCTCCCACTTTCCTGAGTAGCTTATCTTGATCTTTGAGGGGAAAAAAACATCCTCACCTGCAAATATAATGTGACATTTTTCTGGAACACAATAGGATCTCACACATGATAGCTATTATTGTTCCTAAGGTCTCTCTACCCACTCACCTGTCAAATCACATACTCCTTGCCCATCACCATGGAGAGCCATCCTTAGAAAGAAATTGGACCCCTCAGATATTCCACATGTTTCATGACACATACAGAATAGTCAGTACATGCAAGTCATTATAGAGAACAATAAAGTAGATAGAATATCAACATACCGGGACTGGGGATATGGCCTAGTGGCAAGAGTGCTTGCCTTGTATACATGAGGCCCTGGTTCAATTCCCCAGCACCACATATACAGAAAACGGCCAGAAGTAGCGCTGAGGCTCAAGTGGCAGAGTGCTAGCCTTGAGAAAAAGGAAGCCAGGGATAGTGCTCAGGCCATGAGTCCAAGGCCCAGGACTGGCCAAAAAAAAAAAAAAAAAGAATATCAACATACCTAATAAATAACTTTGATTTTAAAAAGAACTTTAGAGATTTTGAGTTATATTTGGGAAAAATAACTTTCACACATTGATCAAGATATACTGTGTTCATAAACTGCTTTATTAAATGGCAACTCCTTTGTACAACTACTTAAAGATTAAAAATGTAAAAGACATAAAAACATAATTTTTAGTTTCCTTGGAAACCAGTAATTCTTCTCAAAGACGCCAACCAGACTGAAATCTCTTTAAAAACATTTTTATTTAGAGTTCTGACCAGAAATGCATAGAAACTAATATGTATTTTCCTATTTGGGATGTGTAATGATTAAATATTTCGTGTTAAAATATTTAGATAATGTGAGTTACAGGAATTAGAAGCAAGTCATAGAAATATTAGTCATTATTATAATAAAGAAACTGGAGACTTTGTAACAAAAAATGGTATCAAATAGCCTATCTTGTGAACCTACCCATAAGTTCAGCAAGAGTAACGGTACTTATCTATTCAAAATACTGATGAGGATAGTTACAAACTTAGGGCAAATTAGTTCAGAAAATGTTATGGGCCTTCAATGTATTAGATAATGTATTCTCCTCCCCCAAAACTCAGTAAGAAAGAATTATTGTCTTTACAAATCAGAAAGTTGAGAATTATATCCTGCTGTTGATTATGCACAATGCAGAATAAAGCTCAACAAACATTATCATGTTCAATTTTCAAACATAATGAGTTGCTGAAGTAGGGAACAATCTACTGAAAAGAAAGGAGAGACTTTAGCCAGGATGAGTCACATGCCAAGGACCTCAAGGTAGTAAGTAATGGAGGTAGAATTAAAAAAAATACATACACAAATATCTGTGTGCATCATAATTTTTGCAAATGCTCACATTGATATAAAGATCAATGTTTGTAATATGTTTATTAATTTATGAATTAAAGTTTAAAATGAAATAAAATACATTGAATAATGCAATTTGAATTCAAGGTGATTTCTGCAAATAGGAAAAGGATTAGATTCTTATGAGAAAAGGTTGTCATGAACTAATTTGAATCTATTGAATCGTAAGCACAAACACAAAACAAAAAAATTGGAGTCTCCAGCCAGGAACCAGTGGCTCATGCCTAAATCCTAGCTACTCAGGAGGCTGAGATCCGAAGATCATAATTCAAAGCTACCACAGGCTGAAAAGATCCCTGAGACTCTAACCTCCAATTAATGACCAGGAAACCAGAAGTGAAGCAGTGGCTCAAGTGGTAGAGCACTAGCCTTGAGCAAAATAGCAAGGGTACAGCACTCAGATCCTGAGTATAGGCCTGATGACCAAAAAAGAATACAGCCATCTGAGAATAAAACATCTGAAAATAAATGATTTTGATGAATATATACCTATTAATAAGTCCAAAAAGATTCAGCACTGGATTTGCCACAAATGTCCAATTGACCTGAAGTGCTTTTGGTATGAACTTTATATCCTTTCACTCTATTCTGGTAAGACCACCAAAGCAAAACCCACTATAATAAAAACCTGATAATTTCTAACGTGTTAAAAAACAAACAAAAAAGCATGTAGATGCTCACCAAACTGAGACTGAAAGAATACTAGTTAAAGACCAGCTGGTTAAAATCCATGAAATCCTCATCTCAATGACTAAAAATCTTGACTTGACGGTACATGCTGGCCATCTCAGCTACGTAGAAAGAATAGGTTTGTGATATTGTCTAACCTAGGAAAAACTGAAACCCTACTGAGTCAAATGATAAAGCACCTGCCCAGCATATCAAGCATGAGGCCTTGATTTCATACCCAAATATTCCTCCACTACCCAAAAGAGTTTTAAAAGGTATTGTAGTTGTTTTCTGCATGGAGGCAGCCCAACACTTTATATCGGTCAAAAGGTTATACTTCACATCTCCTAAACCTCACTCTCTATGAGTCCTTGGAGTCTAATGTAAGTAAAAGTATTAGAATAAATCCTAAAATCTTGAGCAACATCAAACTTAACAATTAAAATAATATGACAAGTTACTGGATGTAATTTCTTACATCTTCCCCTCAGTGCTGAACTTCCTCAACCCATAGATAGCTTTCAGAAAATATGGATGACACTTCCCTCCCCGCCGCCCCAGTAAATAAGTCCTTCTTGTTTTCCTATTCTGTTTATTTGTTTTGTTTTTGTTGCCAGTCCTGGGGCGTGGAATCAGGGCCTGAGCACTGTCCCTGGCTTCCTTTTGCTCAAGGCTAGCACTGTACTTGAAGCCACAGCGCCACTTCTGGCTTTTATCAATATATGTGGTGCTAAGGAATTGAACCCAGGGTTTCATGTATACAAGGCGAGCATTTTGCCACTAGGCCATATTCCCAGCACCTTGTTTTCCTATTCTGATGTGCTGCAAATAATTTTTTTTTTTTTTTTTGCCAGTTTTGGGCCTTAAACTCAGGGCCTGGGCACTGTCCCTGGCTTCTTTTTGCTCAAGGCTAGCACTCTGCCACTTGAGCCACAGCGCCACTTCTGGCCGTTTTCTGTATATGTGGTGCTGGGGAATCAAACCCAGGGCTTCATGTATACGAAGCAAGCACTCTTGCCACTAGGCCATATCCCCAGCCCTGCAAATAATTTTTTAATGAATGATAGTTTTATGCACTCCAGCTGTGTTATTTTTCTTACATTGGTGACTTTTCCTGGCCCAAAACATGAAACATAACATTATTTTATGATGTGTAAAAGTTAATATTTCTATTAAATCATATTTTAAAAGAATTTCAAGGACTCAACTTTGGGAGCAACAGATTCTTTTTCACTCTTGTAAGAAATACAATGTGTTAAAAATCACAAAGGAAATGTATCCTATTGCTTTAGTTACAGAGCATTTTCTGTCAAAGGTCCCTCCTAACACCACCAGACTGTTGTTTCCAGCATTTTCCATCTCTCCATTATCTTTCCCTTGCTAAAGTCGCTTAGTACATAATAAAGGCAAGTGAGTGTCGGCTTGAGACTGCCATAAAACCTCCCATCCATATAAAGCATTTCCCCACTTTTGTTAAGCTTCTTATCACACACACACACACAAAGAAAGAGCTCTCTCCTTCTCTCTCTATGCTTCTCTCTTGCTCTGCCCTTTCTAAATGGTTGTTCTAATTTTATTGAGACTCTTTTGCTAGGGTACCACACTACAGTTCACTCACTATAGGAAAGTGAACCCCAAAGAACCAGCTTGAAACTATGACAAACCATTTCCACTTCTTATGTTAACATTTCATCTCAGAGGACTCTTTTCTCCGTTTCAAGGCATATCTTTGTCTCTACTATGCTTACTGTGTGAAGGTGTGTCATGGACTACAGTGAAGTGAACTCAAAATTGCCAACTTGAAGCTGGCACCTGGCTTTAAATTGTTGTTGCAGTCGATGCCTCCATGGAGCTGGTACTGGCCCAAGCAGCAGCCTATTGTTTGATAATATTTCACTTCTGAGACAGCTTCAGGTAGAGCCAACAGGCCAACTTCTACCTTTGTACAGTGAGAAGAGTAGGTGATTTGGTGGGACTCATTTGTTCACACTCTGGTCCATCACAGGTATACTTTCTCCTTGTTCTCTCTTCTCCCTTCTAAATATATTGGTCTTTTAAAGCAGAACAAGTTTTAAAAGGCACCCAAGGCACCTTTTCCAATGAGAATTTCTAAGCAATAGAAAATATTAGTCCACTTCTAAACTGGTAGACAAATTCTCATGTCAAAAGTTGTATCTACGTTCTCTGCTATGACACAATTGATTAGTAAAAATCATGCAAAGAAAAACCCGCTGCTTCTTTGCTAGGTGAGGCTAAATATAATTATGACCAGTAATTATCAAACATGTCCTAAGACCAGTTCATCTGCTTCACCTTGGAAATCATCAGAAATATTTTTTGTTGTTGTATTTTTATCTTATACTCACAGTTAAATAAAGCACTCATGGTGATTCTGATCACCACCTTAACAAAATTAATATCAAGTTTTATTGATCACAGTCTATTGTGGAGTGGAATCAAATGGGTGTATAAATAATAATAAATGGGAACAAAGACTAGTGGTTTATGATTCAGTAGGCTTGATTTTCACTAAATAAACTCATCAAAATAGGATCACTTAAAAATTGCATGCTTTATTTGAAAAATAATATATATGTATAAAAATAATACTATGGCCATGATGAGTTTCTCTACAGTGATAACTGATGAAAGTAAAATCTGAGGATCACTTACTGATATTTTATATGTTGTCTATATGTTTCTCTGTATCTAACACAAGGAAAAAACACACAAAAATTCTACCCTTGGCTCTACCAAGGAGGATATTCATTACCAAGTAGTATATTTATATGCAATGAACCAACACAATGGAGAAAATGAATCCCTTAAGCACAGCTAAGATTCTCTGGAATTTCAGAAGTGGAGTAAAATACTCTTACCTAGTAAATAAAGAAAAGTATTCTGAAAATGTAACATTTCAGATTACCAAAAATAAAATGTAAAATAGGCTAAATAAACAAAAACAAAGCAAGTTATGGCTTTTGCCTATTAAGGTAGTAGTACATTATATATATATGTGTGTGTGTGTGTGTGTGTGTGTGCGCACGTGTGTGTGTGGATATAGTGAAGGAAAACTTTGAAAACTATGATGAGGATATAGTGAATGCAAACTTTAACCACTGACCGGACAAAACAAACTGATATATTTACAAGTTTTTCAAAAGTCCCAAAAGGATTTTCACTCTTTGAGTTAGTAATTCTACAATTTTAACTAGGAGGAATAGCAGAACTATTTTCAATTTTTTATATCTTGGAATAATTATTGAAGAAAAAAATTAAATCTTAAACACATGAATTCTTAAACTCAGAATTATGGATCAAATGAATAAGCATGACATATCAATAGAAAGAAATATTGTGTTGCCATTACCATGTCATTGTAAAAAAGCATTCACTAAAATGAAAGCATCATCATAGAATACTGTTAGACAAAAACCACAAAATGTATCTCTATTCTTAATATTTTTATATATTTTATATTTTATATATTTATGTATATGAAGTAAAAAGGACTGAGTAAGAATGAATGGATAGTTTACTCTTGGTTAGTGTTCATGGTTGAACTATCATAATTTTTTTTCTATTTTTGCGGGTTTTGTATTTTCTAATAAACTCAGAATCAAATGACTTCTTCTGTGACCTCATTTCATGTATCTCTCCCCCTCACTCTCTTATTTAGAGGTTCTCTGGCCTCTCTTTGCTCCACAAATATACCAAATGCAGTTTGGTCTTAGAGACTGCTCTTACTGTTCCCTCTACGTGCAGTGCTCTGCCCCAGGTCATTGCACAACTGGGGCCTTCATATCCTTCTGCTCCATCTGTCTCATGCATAGAGATACCTTCTTGACTGATCAGACTCAGTCAACTGCTAGCCCTATGGTCTTTCTCTTTTTCTTTCACTAATGATTGTATTAAAATTGTATTGAAATTATCATGTTCATACTCAATTGTGTTTACTTGTCACATATTTTCTCTCCCTAAAAGGCATGGTCCCTAGGAATGTTTATATTCTACGTATATTAAATATTACTATATGTAAGGATCAAGAACAATGCCATACAGAATGGAATCTCATCATCATATGATTCATATAAAAACTAAAACATAGAATATTAGGTATTTCCTGAGGATCTAGATCCTTTTATATCTAGAATGGTCCTTAATTACCAGAATGTCTTAATTCTTTGCATTCTAACTTATTTCCTAGCCTCTTCAAGTTGTGATTATTTAAATACATATCGAGGGAGCAATTAAATGGTAATACATGAATAAAAGAAACTAAATGCTTGTATACATTTCTTGGTGCAAATTGCTATAAATGTAAGATTAAAAAAAGCATCACTAAATACTCTAAGCAAAAAAAAATTCCTGGAAGAGATATAGAGATATTCCTTGACTTTTTAAGGAAATGATAGGATACGGTTTTATGAAAGAGACACAGGGACATCACCTGGAATGAAGAAAAACTATCTGTTCCAATTCAGTGATTATAAAAAGCATTTCTAACTACTTCCAACTTCCCATATGTATCTGTAGCTTCTATTATTGATGATCTTCTTGTATCCCCTTCCTGTGGTTGTACCTACACTATCTCTGTAATCTTATCTGAGTATATTGGAAACCATGTATACTGGTATTAGAAGTAGGAATTTGAAAGGGAATACCAAAATTGAGAGACACAGGGTAAAAAAAAAGACAAACAACTACAAAAGCAATACTTGCAAAACTGTTTGGTGTAAGTGAAGTGAACACCTCAGGGGGGGAAAGGGAAAGGGGGAGGTGGGAGGGGCGTATGAGGGACAAGGTAACAAACATTACAAGAAATGTATCCAATGCCCAACATATGAAAATGTAATCTCTCTGTACATCAGTTTGATAATAAAAATTTGAAAAAACGAAAGCATTTCTATGAGAAGGCATTACAGATTGAACCACTGATGAATTCATTGCTTAATAGTTTTTTTAGAAGAAGGGCCTACTTATAAGAAGTAGGACACTGAGGGTAGGATTTTGATAGGTATATCTCATCCTAGGCCAGCTCCCTCTTCCATGTCCTTCCACAGTGATATTTCTTCCTTGCCACAGGCCTAGTGACATCTAGTAATCTGACCATGGACTGAAAACACTGCCCTGTGAATTAAAATGAACATTTCTTCCTTTAAATTTATTTTCTCAAATAAGTTGTCACAGTGTTAGAAAGCTAGACAAACAGGACATGTTTTCAGTGTTTTGCATATTCTGCACAAAAGTCACAATCTCTAAAAACAAAAAAAGGTATTATATAATAAAGAATGTATCTACCTTTGTTCCACAAATACTATGATAGAACGTTTACATTTTTTAGAATTCCCCGTTATGGTTGTCTTTTTATTCATGGTGGTAAACAACACAAGTTTATACAACCAAGGTAACTTATAATGGTCCCTACCTTAACTCCAAGTAGGTACTTGAGAATTGCATTGTTCTCAGCATAGAACACTTGGTTATCCATGAACTTACAATAACATTTGATATAGCCATTATGCCAAATATTAACAGAAAAATTGTAATTATATGAAGTTTCATCACTAATATGATCATATATCCATAAACTGAGGTTTAGCAACAAGAAAAGTTTACTAGCCTTTCAAATTCAGAAGCAGAGAAATTAAGTATAATGCTTTTCCGTGTTCTTTCAAATGATGTAGAAGTCTTTCTCTACAGAGACTCTACCTTCCTTGGGACATTATTTTGTAAAATCAGTTTGAGACTCTTCTTTCATAATCATTTTCATCCAATTAGTTGTAGTTCCACTTCATATTCAAGCATAATTTGAATCTAAATGTATTAAGGTAAAAATTATAATTTATCTGTACTTTTTTTCACACACAATTCCTACTTTTACCTAAATAATAGCTAAATAGATAAAATTCATCACTCAAAGGGAAATATTTTTGCCTGATGCTGCTTGTGTCAAGGAAATTGTTACATGTATTGCTTTAAAAAATTAATTAATTACTTTATTGTCAAGTAATGCAGAGGGGTTACAATTACATACATAAGGCAATGAGTACATTTCTTATCAAACTTGTTACCTCTTCCCTCATTTTTCTTCCCCCTTCTCCCTTTCCCAGTTTCCTCCCTCCCAGTTGAACAGTTGGTTTACTGCATACTGTCTTCTAAGTATTGTTGTTGCATTGATTTGCCTTTTATCCTTTGTCTCTCCATTTTGTTATTCCCTGTCCCCTCCCTAGTTTCGATTAACGTATATACAATACTCAGGGTACCAAAATCAGTTACAGTGAAATCAGGGATAAAATCATGGAGAAGAAAGACAAAAGAAAAAGGCAATATTTCACATGGTACATTGAAAATAACAACGATAGATCACTTATTTCCATAACTTGGAGTTCATTTGCTTAGCATCATCTTACGTGTTCTTATGTACATAGATATTGAGATATTGTGGTCTTCTGCTAGGACTATCCTAGAATGTACTAATTATTACCATTGGTGAAAACTATATTTCTTTGGATCTGGCTCACTTCACTTAGTATTATTTCTTCTAAGTCTTTCCATTTCCTTATGAATGGGGCAATGTCATTCTTTCTGGTAGGAGCATAGAATTACATTGTGTTTATGTACCATATTTTCTTTGCCTATTCATCTACTGAGGGGCATCTGGGTTAGGCATGTATGTCTTTAATACAGTAAAATTCAAGAGTTTGAATCCTTAGAAGGATAGTTTTCATATTCTTTTCATATCAAACAGTTTTGACTTTTCTTGAAAATGCCACAATTCCACCTTTTAAAATAATCCAATTTACTTTTATTTTTACTTTGTAAAATGCCAAAGTTGAGAAATATGTAGCTCAAAACATAATTATGGATTTAAAATGTAACAAAAGATAGAATAGATACGCATACTAAAATCAAGGCTGAAGCTTTTGATCCTTAGAAGAACCACTAAGGGAATAGATCAAAGAATATATTCACAATTTATTTTTTAATTTAATGATGTGTTGTGTTTAATTTGAAAAGTGCAAAAATTGACAAGGAATAAGCAAGTCTTCAAAATGCCCTAAATTCTTTCTAAAGCTTGGAAGCATTTAAGCTATGAGAGAGCAAAAGAAACCAAACAATGGAGCTGAGGTGGGGGTGCTCTGAATAGATTAACACCATTCTCAATAATAGCTAAGGTGCAAGCCTGGCTGTGTGATGCACAGTTACACAGCAAGTACTTCTCCCCTACCAGTTTCAGTGGTGGAAGAACTGTCTTTTTTTCTTTCATTTAGTAACTTTGGTTCTGTTGAATCTTTGCAAGTATAAACCTTGCCCACTGACCCCATGATCTCAGACCTTGTCCTACGTCTGTAGTTTAGAACACTAATTAAAACAATTGATATTTATTAAGTGACATATGCTATGTGCAAGCATACTTATTTGTTATTTAATATCCATAACAATAGCTCTGTTCTCAGGTCACATCAGTCCTTTTTAAAACACAATTGGAGATAGAACTAAGTAGAGAGCTTGCTTCACCTGTCCAAGCTTAAGATTGAACCCCAGTATACTACATATGCATACACATACACACATAGCTGAGGAAAGGTGGAGGATATTAGTTTGCTTGTTCTCATAGCTGTCTAGTATAGGATTTGTGGCATAACTCAGTGGTAATTTGCCTAACCCACATGATGCTCTAGGTTCAATTACCATAAGAGCTTTTAAAAAATTAAAATATTGCTTAGTGTTGATTCTTCAAAGAATGTCTAGTGTGTAACACAGCAAGGGTTTGTATATGTGTGTTCTTTCTAGAGGCCATACAAAGAGAGAGGAATAAATATTCAATAATCAGTATCTAGAAGATGTTCTCCTCAATGTTTTGGTTCTTCACTAAAATCTTATTGAGCAATGAGGTATTGTTTTAGAGAATCAATAAATGTGCACAAGGCAAGTAAACCCTTAAAATTATTTCTTTGAAATAATAAAGTGAATTACTCTGTCCAAAGCTAACTTAATCTATACACAATTTGATTTAAATTGCTGGGGTTTTCCTTATCTCAAGGCAATGGTTCTTAGCATGGGTATACACTAAATTCTGTTCATCCTTTCTACAATGTATCCAATTAATTAATTCTAATTTAAGATTATGATTAATAATGTACATATTTCTCTTTTCATTGGAATAAAGAGTATCACAATTTTATATGATGAGCTTCCAATTAGGATTTCTCAATGTAGTGGCAGTACTAAATCCCCTTTATAAACAAAAGGTCTACTGTCATCGCTATGAGAAGTCTTTTCATATTTAATTTCTTTCATAGATTTTAAATTTGCATATAATAATTATGCTAAAAATAGCTCATCAAAAGATAAAAATAAATTGTTGCAATCTTATATTCAATGCTAGCAAGTTAAAAGAAAGAAGCACTGGCTATATCATTGAATTACCTTTCCTGAGTCGTCCTCCTAAGAAATGAAGAAGCACATCATTAACATTTTGTCAGGGCTTAGGGGTTTTGGCAAATATTCCACAAACAATGACATTTCAGTATTATCCACAGTCACAATCAGTTCAAATGTTATACTTCCAACTCTGATTCCCTGGCACAAAACAATAGCAGGTAAGAAAAATGCTTTTATTTATGAAAATATGGGCAAAAAGGTAACCCCTTTGATAGACTATCAGTTCCAAGATGGCAAGCTAGACAGTTTTCCATTGAACAGAAATATATTAAAATGGCAAAAAGCAGTGTGGATTTATTACATCCTGTTTTCTCAAAACTCGGCTAAACTTGAATTTCACCCTGTTCACAATTTCAGAGAAAATCCGAAAGAGACATAACCTCTGCAGTAGTTACTGGCAACTTTCTGTGAGATTGGAAATGTATTCACTGTGAAAATATTGAGTCACTAAGCCTTCAGACTGCATTCCAAAAGTCTACCACAGGCATTTCAATCATGAGTGTGAGAATGTGACAGCCAGGCCATTTGGACTAAACAGCATTGTACAGAATTATGTTGGTGAATCTAGTGCCCTCCAAATGACCTCTCTTGTAGCCATGACATTAAGTCATGGATAGACCTATTCATAAGTTGAATATTTTTTTTCTAAAAAGAAAAAAAAGGAGAAAAAGAAAGAGTCGTGAGTTCCCAGAAAGAATGCTAAATTACCCTATCTCCCAATGGAATGATTCACTTTCATTTCCAATAGCAGTAAAGCCTATTGACCCCCGTCATGTTATCCTTCTTGCTGCTCATGCAGTACTTTCTTTAATCTCTCGGATCAAAGATTGGTCAATAAAAATCATCTCTGCTTTTGTGAGGAGCAAACAAACTGCACTCAGTCCTATGGTAATTGTAAGTTTTCACAAAATTCTAGAGAAAAGAATCCCCATGTGCTGTTATTAAATTACCAAAGGAAAAGAAACTTGTCTTGTATTTTCTGAGTCCATTTAAAATGCACTAGGTTTTCCAAGTAAGGTATGTATTATTTCTCTTGGGGTGTTTTTGTTCTGCTTTTCTTTTTTTTTTCTTCTTCCAAAAATTTTAAATGAATTTTGAATCAGTGAAAGATCTCTTACCAATGACCCTGAACACTGAAGTCCAATTTTTCTGCAGAAAAAAATTAC
The DNA here is from genome assembly GCF_023159225.1 of Perognathus longimembris pacificus. Taxonomy (NCBI): domain Eukaryota; kingdom Metazoa; phylum Chordata; class Mammalia; order Rodentia; family Heteromyidae; genus Perognathus; species Perognathus longimembris. Next base: position 57,881,321 of record NC_063164.1, on the reverse strand, counting down.
ATGGAGGTGTCATTTTGAAAAAAGAACATCAATATAAATGACAGCCTCAATATGAACTGCCCTTTGCAATAAAGGAAACATGCCTCAATTCCAAACGAAAAGGACAACTTCTTTGGTGAAAGAGTAGACCGGTTGTTTTCTCCATTAAAGTTTGGTCCACTTTGGCAAGCAGTAACAAATTTCAGGAGATGATAGGAGTAATATCTTAGATTTTGATAGGTCTATGATTAGTCAATTGAAACTAGACCAGTTCATTGACTTGTTTCAAGATATATTATCTAACAGTCACTCTTAGGAGATTCATGATTCTTCTGAATTATAGCAAAGTTGACAAATTGCTAATTTAGTAGGGCACAGTTTGCCATTGCCAACCCCATTATGCTTTTAAATTTTATTTCAATTTCCTAATTGCTGGTGCCAAGAAATACATACTGTCTTTTGAAGTGTTTCTCTTAGGCCTGTTTAAATAAGAAAGTGATGAGAAATTAACAGCTAGAAGAAGTAATCTCTATGGGGGCTGAAGTGAAGGAATATCATTAGAAAGAAATTATGATCAATTTCAAAGACATGGTGGGAGATATTAATTAGGGGTAATAGTTATTCTAAATACTACTAGACATTTTATGTAATGCCTCAGAATAAGAGATGAAATTGATACTTTTACAATCTAGGAAGCCTATTAATGCCAAGGAGAATTGATTCACAAAGAAACAATACTTTCTTCACCAAAATTTTCATTCTCACATTTTTAGCTTTCCAATAACACAGTCATTACCACTCATCTTTTCCAAATAAACTTATTCTGAATTATTTTTAAATGTTTTAAAGACTCATAATTTTGCCTGTAGTAGGGCCATTATAAAACAAATCAAAACAGTACTTTAATATCCTCACAGAAAATTAAATTAACCCAAGAATTCATATTACCTCGAATTTAAAGTAATAATTCATTAAAGCTTTGCCATTCTTAAAAATAAGATACTGTAATTTCAAAGCTAAAGATACTTAAGAAGATTGACTTTGGAGTTGGAGAGACTTGGGCTAAAATTCAAAATTCTTGATTTATCTTTACTTAGTTCTACTTTCAAATATATATTTTTATTTATTTGGTAGGAAATGGGAACTTAAAAAAAGCTCATCTCTTTCTCATCAGGACTAAATGTAAATGGTGTGCACAGAATACCCAGATCCATTCTAGGCCATTCTAAGTTTTCTAAATAGTTAATATTTTTTTGAGTACTCACTGTGGCCAATCCCTCTTGTTCTTTTCTTATACCTATCCTTTTAAACTTCAAACTCATCTATGTAATAGACGTTATGATATCCATATTTTACAAATAAGAGAAATAACAGAGATACTCAATATTCAGAATAAGAAAGCGAAAGAAGTGGGATTTGAACCTGGTTAATCTTAATCAAGAGCTTAATCTCTGGATGAGCTCATTAGAGTATGTATTTTGCTAACAATCACCTAACAGCTGTTCACAATTTAGGTCAATATGTATAGCAATGTCTGGCTTTGGAAGTACTTGAGGTTTGTACTCTGTTAATTTGAGGTCAACATTGGTTTGGCTTATAGTTGATGTGTACATGAGAGCTCATGGAATGTCTCACTTCTTTCTTGTTGCAATAGGTGTAACTACCTCTCAACGCAATGGAGAAGATTAAAAAAAGACTGATGGATGTAGAAGGAATAAACAATGGTACTTTTGAGAGCCATATTGTATCTTATAAAAAATACATTGTTCTTTACCAGTGGTCCAGATTGCTTTGTGATTCTATGGTTGTGCCTGGGCTTCCTGTATCCAGGGCCCTTAGGATTATCAGTGAAAGTTTGAAAGGAGGACTAGGCAAGGTGATCTACTTATAATACAAGTTGCCTGGGAGGTGAACACAAGAAGATTAAGGCTGGAGGAAAACAGGAGCAAAAAGTTAGCAAGATGGTATATGAAGACCAAATGGAAAGCAAATAAACTCAGGGTTTCATTCAAGTGGTAGAGAACTTATGACATGTCCTCAATTCGACAAATGGCCAAAAAAAAAAAAATGATGCAAGAATCTGAATTCTGTTCACATCAAACAAGAATTTGTGCTTGCTTTTGTTCTACCATGAAGAATTTTTTTTTACTTTTATTAATGAATTTATTTATTTATTTTTGCCAGTCCTATGGCTAGAATTCTGGGCTTGGGCACTGTCCCTAATCTTTTGTGCTCAAGGCAGCACTCTACTACTTGAGCCACAGCTCCACTTATTGCTTTTGGTGGTTAATGGAAGACAAGAGTTTCACAGAATTAACTGACAGGGCTGAATTAGAACTAGAGTCCTCAGATCTCAGCCTCCCAGGTAGCTGGGGTTACAGACATGAGCTACTTACACCTGGCAAAAATGAAAATTCTAAAGTTCCATACTTAGGAATTCCAAACCAAACATATTTATTCCAAACAAAACATAGTTAAAATATATGACTAGTATGATTTCTGCCATCTGGTGAAAGTTCAACTATTCTGATTCCATCATAAGCTAAAAGAACATTTGGAAGTGTTTAGTAATTTCAACATAAACGGTTTTATTTTTGTTTTTGCTAGTTTTTGGGGGAACTATATGCCAAACCATGAGTTTTTAGGTTTTGACAAGGTTTAATTAAATCATTCAAATAGAAAATGTCATGATATTGGAGAAGGAAACAGAAAAGGAGCATTCAAGACTATTTTTACACACTAATTTGATTATATCAATGTTAACAAATTAGTCACTATAAATTGTAATATGGTTAACAGCATCTCAAATTATTCATTGCAAATAATTCATTAACAACACTGGAAAGAGTAAACTAAAACAGATAGCAAGGGTTTTCTTCTGAACATTTTTTCCACTGTCTTCACCCATCTTTCCATTTATTGGAAAAAACATTTCCTAGACCTTTTTTGAAATTCTGAGGTACCTCCTACAAACAAAACAAATACTCCGTAGAGAAAAGTGAAAAATTCAGAAGCATATAGAGAATATTTTAACAAAGTTTTCAGTTTTAGTTTCATGAACAAAACTCTATGTATTAAGGGTTTTTGTAAAAAAAAAAAAAAAAAAAGATAATTTTTCTGACCATTATATTGATACAAGCTTCTTATAATTTTATTATTGTATGCAGAAAAGTAAAATCAAAAACAAATCTTGAATCCTGGCTGTTAATCTCAATTTAAAATTGGGTATAATGTAATAATATAATGTGTCTGTGCATTTTTAAAGTGGATGAGCTATTTCACATGTTCCAGTTCTAAAATGTATGCCCATTCAGAGATCTTATGTAAAGAGGAAGTTATGGTGGAGTCAATGAGAGACAACCCCACTAGATAGATAGTGTGTCCAGTTAAGACAGTCATGATTCAGACCCTTTTAATATAAAGAAATAATTACTTGAGCAGAGAGTATTTTGTTTCAGTTAACTGTGCCATTGGCACAGAGACAAAAGAACATTTGTGATTTTTTTAGCTTTCTTTTTTTTTTTTTGCCAGTCCTGGGCCTTGGACTCAGGGCCTGAGCACTGTCCCTGGCTTCTTCCTGCTCAAGGCTAGCACTCTGCCGCTTGAGCCACAGCGCCGCTTCTGGCCGTTTTCTGTATATGTGGTGCTGGGGAATCGAACCTAGGGCCTCGTGTATCCGAGGCAGGCACTCTTGCCACTAGGCCATATCCCCAGCCCAAGCTTTCTTAACTTAAATATTATTAGCACAATCCGAAACTGAAAAATGTGCTCAAATTGTTTTTTTATTCTGTATAATCTTCTCTTTAAGTATGTTTGCTTCTCAATGTAGTATATGAGAAGATATTCACTGGATATCCAGCAGTGATTTTCCAATGTTAATGAGTATGTGAATCACCTCAATTGATCAGGATGCAATCCCACATGACCCATGTCTCACACCCTCCCAGGCAAAAGAAATGCTGCTGGTTTTTGGATAGAGTTACTGTCCAGCTTCTACAACCCAACCATGCCATGACGAGATTGCCTCCAAGTCTTTTCCTGACACAAGTCTCTGAGTCAGGGAGCATATTTTGAAAGAAGAAAGTATCTATCTACTTCAGAGTGAGGGATGTCCCATTTATGGGACTGATGAGGCCTTTGAACTCATTTGGTACCTATCAAGACAGACACATATACTTTTTGTTTCTTGTCTACTGCCCCAGCCTATCTGCCTGTACTGATAATTTTGTCTGGTCAAAAAAGATGTTATCAACATCCAAAATGCCCTTGGCAGACATAACATTTCCTCACCCTGATAAAGTGATGGAAGTGGGTCTCTTGAATGTAAAAAAGTTATTTACAAATCACACCATTGATTCTGTGTTTCTATTATATTATCCCATGTATCTTCTTTTTTGTTATTTAAACCAGAAGTTAAAAAATAGGTTGTTACATAATATGAGTTGTTTCTGGAATACAGACATTGAAAAGGAGAAGCTGTCCAATAAATTTGTAAAAATAATGATTGCCTAGTAGATGGCAAAACTAATTTTTCTTCCTAAATTCTTTTAATGCAGTTTTCAAATGACTTGTTAAAAGCCTAAACCTGCAGTTCCAACAGGTGAATGTAGACATGTCCTAAGAGAGTTCACGCCTGAGGCCAGGCACAGATTGCTGTTGGTGATCCTGGTTGCTATTAAAAACCACCTTCAGCATCAGAAACAGAGCAGAATATAATTTAAGCCACTTTGCAAACGAGATCAAGTGGGAGAGAATTTCACTTTTAAATTTTCATTCACTGAAAGCAGAAATAAACAAAAACAGTCCATCTACATATCATCAAGTTTCCCAGAGGCAAATGATCGTATCTATGTCTCATCAATTGGTTTCCAAGAGAGTTGTGCAAACCAAGATAATTAAGTATGATCCTGCCCAGAAGCAGAGGGATGGATAAGATGACCTCTTGAAGTCCCAATCCTGTTAATTTAGGAACCAGTTACTTACTCCTCCAATACAACTGCAGTAGTGGTGACAAAGGGGTTAGAAAATGCTAGGAGCCAGCAGGCATCATACTTCATGCATGCCATCTACGCAAGAGTTTTTCCAATCCAACGGAACTTCTCAGTCTCCATAACCCACTAAACCTAGTGGAAGTCATCATGTAGTTTCTTATGAGAGGACCACATAATCAAAGACCTTAAGCATTCTTGACAGATAAGCTTCTGGACAAATCAAATATAAAACACTGATTTTGAGTGAACCTCAGCTATCTGGGATGGTATTGTCTGAGCAGTTTTCATTTAAACAATAAGTATATAGTAAGCTTGATAAATTATGCTCTATGTTAATGATAGCTTTTAAAGAGTTAGATTATCTGAATCTGAACTCTGATGCTAAGTCTAGCTGGCTGGGTTTGCAATGCACAGCATGAAGAAGATTCAGAGCAACTTATTACCAACTTCTGAAAAGAAAACAAAAGAGAAAGAGCCAACTCACCTAATAATGAATATTAAGGAAAAATCACAGTTGACAGAGAAGAGACATTATTATGAGATGTTAAGGTGCTTTGATATATTTCTGTATGATTTGGACCATGTTTCCAATTCCAGGTTAAATTCTTTCATTTACATAAATGCTGTGGTGATCTGGTCTCCTGCCATACCTTTTAACAGGCCTTCAACATTCCTCCATGGAATTCATCAGCTTGTGATAATGTATCTGTGAGTCAGCAATGAATTCTCCTACTCTTCCTTCCCCAATGCAGAAATCTCCCCTTCCCTTTCTTGAATCAATAGCACATTGAAAATTAGTAACTTATACCTAGTAAGACCACAAGTAATCTTAGGATATATTTTAAGTGAATTTTGAATTTCTATACATGTATTTCTTTGAGTTTCAGTGCTTCTTTGAAAGACACTTGGAAAAATGCCCAAAAACATATTTTTAGGTAGAATTCATGTTAAGCATAGGAATAACGTATTTAAGCATTAATACTTTTCAAAGAACTGTAAGTCTTATCAGTGGAACTCATTCCTCTGTCTCTTTTCTTTGCCTTAAAATACATAAGCAATTTGGCCCCATATTGTAGACAATGAAGAACAAAGATCCCTGACTTGCAAAATTAATATCCTAAATAAACAGGGAAATAAAAGCCAGGTACTTAAAATACTCTGATACCTGTTCAGTCACAAAGTGCAACTCTATCCATTACTAATAGAGTTCATCCATTAGCTCAACAATTATATTAATGGAAGCACAATTTAAGTCACCTGAATGTTTAATGACTTATTTTTAAGTTTATATGTATTTAAAAGTAAGTATACAATACATAAATACAAATGCATCTGGATATAATCAATAAAGAGTGGTTAGTTTTTTCTTTTATTTTTTATATGTTGTAGCATAACATTTTTCCTGTAAGAAATAAAAGCGACTCATCAGACTGTATCAAGGTTTATTTTTTAAACAAAGCATTCAGATACTAAAAACCTGAATACTTCATAAAGAAAATAGGTTACTCTCCCTTAAAATTGCCTCTAATGTTAGCTGAATATTAATAAAATCCATAAACCATTAGTACATTATAGCTGCTTTGTTCTGAATTACATAGACCTTTTATGTTTATTCCTCGGTGGAAATGCATAAAAAAATGAAATCCACTCTAATTGTACTCTCTGAAGATAGCGGGTAAAATCATTTCTAGCAGCTCTAAATCAATTGTAGTATTAAAATGACCTGCCAGGTGCATCTTCTGGGTATCAGACTAATTAAGGGAATGTATTAATTGCAACTATTCATCAACACCACCAACGTTGTTAGGTAACCCTTACAATGAATCTTTTCACCATATTATCTAGCAATAAAACTGCAGTTTTATAGAATGTGAAGAAGAAAAAAAAGGAGAAAGAGAAATCTACAGGAGAATGGTTTCTGCTTTTGCTTCTACATTTCAAAAAGGTCTTACACAGGGTTCCAAGATGACCTGAATAGAATTTTTCTTTAAAAAAAAAATCTTAAACTCACCTTTGTGCTTGGTTTCAGTTCTATTTTATTTTGTTAAAAAAAAACATTTTATCAGTCCTATCAAACATACTGGGTTTACAGTAACCAATTATTTCACTGATTTTCATTAAATAACTGATTATAGCATATTCTGGAGATAGGTAAGATATTGTGTATGTATATTATAGATACTACAAATACATATTAAATGTCCATACCTATGATATCTTGTGTGTATTACATATACACACACATTTTGTGTTTAAATGAGTACGTGTGTATTTTTTTCTTCCCCAGATGTAAGTCAATTAAGTAGTAATGGTAATTAGTATCATAAGAACATCACAAATATGGAGACTTTGATCTTAAATGGTAAACTGAGTGGGCTTTTGAAATTAATTTCAAATGACAGTCATATCATTATGACATTTTCCTTCCTCAAAGGAGAAAAGAAATGTAAAATTTAGGAAACTTTAAAAAAAAGACACGACTTTATGAGCTAAATTGGTAGAGAATGAGATGGTTTCCTATTCCAAAATCAACAGTAATTTGCATTTTTGTCATTATTGTTTAATTATTATTAGTGTAGCTCTTCTGTTTATATTATTATTGGTTGAACAAAGGAGTTGAGTTTTAACAAAGCAGTTTACGAATTCAATGCATCTTGACCAGTATCACCCCACATCAGAGTACTCCAAATAATACAGGTGACAAAATGAGGAATTCTAAGCCCTTTCTTCAGTTATGAGTCACTGAGAGAATCACTGCTATGAATCACTGAAGTGACTCTAAATGTCTGGGGGGGGGGAAGTGGGGGCAGGGGTAGAAATGGTCTAGAAAAAGATTCCAAGCTTCAAAAACTGTGGTTCCCTTCAGATCAAATCTTAGCAGCACATTCTTTTTTGAAGCATCCCTGACAGAAATCTCTTCTATGTTCACAGTACTCCAAGTCGAAGGAATTGAGAGTAACTGGATTTATGGGAAGCCCTTCCTACCCTAGCACATCTGTTTTCCCTATGAAAAATGAAGAAAGATGAAGACTTTTACAGGTATTACAAAAATGGGTGCCTCCACTTGCAGGGAACTGTACTAGTGTCATTGCTTTAGTGCAACTTGCCTGTTGCTTACCCATAATCAGTAACCCCAGCAATGCTCCTTCAGAAGCAGCTTTTTTCTCCTTTGTGGTTAGAGGTTTTCTCTTATGTCTGTCATAGGACTTGAACTTGGAATCTTGGCACTGTCCCTGAGCTCCTTTGCTCAAGACTAGCGCTCTACCACTTTGAGACACACACTACTTCTGGTTTTCTGGCAGTTAGTTGGAGATTAAGTATCTAACAGACTTTCCTGCCCAGCTGTCTTTGAACCAGAATTATCAGATCTCAGACTACTAAGATTCTAGAATTACAAGCATGTGCCAGCAGCATACGCCTTGTAGCTAGGTTGGTTTTTTGTTTTTTTTGTTTGTTTGTTTGTTTTGTTTTGTTTTGTTTTTATTGTCAAGGTGATATATAGAGGGGTCAGAGTTACATATGTAAGATAGTGAGTACAATTCTTGTCAAACTTCTTACCTCCTCCCTTATTACTCTCCCACCTTCCCTCTTCCCCAATCCCCCACTTGAGTTGTACAGTTAGTTTACAACATATTGTCTTGTAAGTACTGCTGTTGCATTGATTTATCTTTTACCTTTTGTCTTACCCTATTTTGATGTTCTCCGTCCCTAATTCAGACACACACACACACACACACACACACACACACACACATATATACAATATCCATGGTACTAAAATCAAATACAGTGACAACATGGGGCTAAACCACAGAGAACAAGAACATAAACAAAAGACAAAAGAAATAGTTTCTCACGGTACATTAAAATAAAAAATGATAAACCGCTTGTTTCCTTATCTTAGAGTTAATTTCGCTTAGCATCATCTTATATGATCATATGTACATAGCTCTTGAGCAGTTGTGATCCTCTGCTAGGACTATCCTAGACATATACTAATTATTACCAATGAGGGAAACCATGGAGTCTATGTTTCTTTGGGTCTGCCTCACTTTACTTAATATGATTTCTACCATTTGACAAAGCAATCCCACTTTAGGGCATCTACCCAAAAGATCACAAACAAGGCCATACTAAAGATACCAGCACTGCCATATTCATTGCAGCATTATTTACAATAGCTAAAATATGGAACGAACCCAGATGTCCCTTAGTAGATGAATGGATCAAGAAATTGTGGTATATATACATAATGGAATTCTACACTTCTCTCAGGAAGAATGACATTGTCCCATTCACAAGGAAATGGAAAGACTTGTGATTAGTTTTTAAACATAACAAGAAATGTATTAGTACTTGTATATTTATTAAGCCTAAGAGGGCTCTGTTTTATCCACTGGAATATACACTATGGCTTGTACCAGTGGCTCACAACTGTAATCCTAGATACTAAGCAGTCTGAGATCTGAGGATCACGTGGCAAAGCCAGCTCAGACAAGAAAGTTCTTGAGACTCTTGTTCACAGTTAACTACCAAAAAGCTGAAAGTGGAGTTATTGCTCAAATGCAAGAAACAAAAAGAGACAGCTCCCAGACCCTGAGTTCAAGTCCTAGTTAAATACACACACACACACACACACACACACACACACACACACACGAAAAAACTTCCATTGTCAGAGAAACAAGGAGCAATGCTCAGGCCCCATAACCACTAAGTTCCAAGTATAGGAATCTCATGCAGTTAAACAATGTAGATAGCTGCAGATTTTGTAATTATTGTTATGATTATTTGTGTATTTATTTGTATTGACGTTATAGGGTTTGATACAAGGCCTTTCACTTGCTAAGTATTCTGCCACTTCAGCTTCCGCTCCAGCCTGTTTTTGTCTTAATTTTCACCGAGTGTCTCATGGGCCTTGGACTCAGGTCCTCCAAGAGAATTTCATTACCTCCCTCAGTAGCTATACTGGGGATGCTACATATCCAGTGAATTTGCTGATATGAGATCGTGCTTATTTTTACCCCCAGGCTGGCCTCAACTCACAATTGCCTTGATCTGCCTCTCCTAAGTAGCTGGAATTACAGGCCTTACCACTATGCCTGGCCATAATCACTTTTTAAGATGAAGTTACCTATAGTCTCAGAAGGAATGGTAAAAAAGCAAAACAAAACAACAACAACAAAACACTGTTGGACTTGCCAAATGAAATATTCAGGCTACTTCTCTACTGGTGCACAAAATGAACAGCATTGATTAGTAGCCAAATCCCAGAATACTTGAATTTTTTCATTTGAGTTGATTTTCAAATTTAACTTGGAAGAGAAAGAATCCTATCATCTAAATGCTGGTAGCACTTATTGACAATTCTGTGTGCCAGGCACGGTGTTAAGTACTTGACAAACTTCCCATTTATCTTCATTTCATCCTCACCACCATCCAAAGATTAGGAAACTGATGATACTCAACAAAGACAAATCACTTACACAAAACTCCAAATTACTTGGGACACAGTTCTATTTGATAACAAGCTGGTGCTCTTATTCAATAAATTCTATTGTCTCTGAATATCCTCTTCCTGTTTTGGAACATCTCAATGCAGAAACAGAAACATTCCAGAATTCCCTTCCAGTAGTGCAGTTTGTTAACTACATATGCCCACTTAGTGTTGGTCTGCTTGGTCTATTTTTCTAAATGTCCTATCTATTCCTAAGGATATATTTATTATCTCAATAATGTTACATGTTCATGCCATGAAAAGGCTACTATTACTATTAAACAAAAGTTGAAATATTATGTGCACACTATATTCATTCCTTTACTGAAACAAAAGTTTTATAAAAAAAAATTGAATCTTGGTTTACTAATCTGGATTTTTGGGTTATTTTAGAAATATTTCTTAATCAGTAATAAGGGATAAAAATGATGCATGAATTGGCACTAGGATAATTTACAAGGAACTGAAATGAAACTGTGACATGTCCTTCTGCATCCAGAAAGTCAGATTACAATTAATACACCCTAAAAGTGAGAGTCAGCTTCAACTATAGGAGAGAAGCAAGTGTTAGGCCACATTCTCATACTCTACCAGGACTGTGAGATCTGCAGTAACAATAACCATGCATGCCTGTGGAGAGTGACTGAAGAGCAAACCTTTAATCTCAAGATGTAGTTAAACAATTCGTGGTATTTTTCAATACAAAAGCTTAAGGAAACAATGAATGTGTTTTTTAGAAGGTCTCATACATAAAGAGGGTCAACTCACTTATTGGTACTGATCAAGGAGAGTAGAATAGAAGATATTTTCAAAGTGCCTTCAAGCTTTGAAGTAAGTGACTATTTCATTCATATATAAATATGTTGTTTTGGTTTCCCTTCTCTTGACAAACACAATAGAAAAAAGTATTTTATCATTTTTCTGAGTTATTCATAGTATTTTTGTGGGTAATGTTGTGGACACTATGTAATGTCAAGTGGACTCAATTCAGAAAAAAAAAAGTTCAATCTATTCCATTTTTCCCACTCAGTCCATTATTTGAGACCTGAATTCTCTATGCTGAAAATAATTAGCACAATCAAGCAGACACATTTCATAGTTCTTCATATTTCTTTCAATGTACCAAAGGCATGATTTTTTTATAACATATAAGATCATAAATATATTTATCCTGTCTCTTCTTTTACTTTTACTTTGGACAAAAGCAGCTATCACACGTAAATTCTTCCAGATGCATGCACAGTCAGTGCCTTAACTTAGAGGATACAAACAGTAGTTTCCAAATATTTCTGCTTCCCCGCTCTCCACTCCATCCTAAAGATATAGGAATTTCTTTGTCACTTATTTTGATCCTCCACTTAACTTCTCTGGGTCAGCTTTCTGACCATAAATCCTCTGAAATTCCAGCTACATTCCAAAAGAAAGTGCTGTTTGAAGAAGCATCCTTTAGAAAAGAGTTGCTTGGTTTCCTCAAGGAAGTTAACTTCTTGTTCATTATCAGCTCTATAGTTATACACACAGTTCCGCCTCAAAACACTCTTCAGTCCAAAGAGCAGTTGTTCTTTATCTGATACTTTGTTAGCCATGAGCTTTTTATTTCTTTTTTCTTTACTTTTTTTTTCCCAGTTCTGGGCATTGGACTCAGGGCTTGAGCACTCTCCCTGGCTTCTTTTTGCTCAAGGCCAGCACTCTGCCCCTTGAGCCACAGCGCCACTTCTGGCCATTTTCTATATATGTGGTGCTGAGGAATCAAACCCAGGGCATCATGTATATGAGGCAAGCACTCTTGCCACTAGGCCATATTCCCAGCCCAGCCATGGGCTTTTTAAATGCATGGTTTATAAATCTTACAAATCCAACTCCTAGTTCTTTCATTGGCTTAATGTGGTATTAATTAAGTGTTTGTTGAATAAATAAATGAAGATACTGATCATTGACACTACCACCACTGCCTAACTCCACACGTCACTCCTCTTTCCATTCGTATCCAAGTTCTGCTTGTAACTATCCACAAGTTTGAGTAATTTTTCCTCCAAGTCATAACTCAGCATTCTCTCTAAATTTTTATACTCTTTCTCTTTATTCTACGTTAAGCCTGACCCTTTCAGAGTGCTGATCAATAGTTATCTCATCCTTTTAATAAAATTTCTTTAGGGAGTAAGGTTGTATTGGCTCTTTACCTAATTTTATTTTTTGAGACAGGATTTCAACCCAAGCCAGCCTTAAACAGATTCAATCTACCTTTCACTCCTGAGCACTGGAATAACAGGTGTACACCATCACACTTGTCTGTTAGAAGGATTCCTAATTCAGCATCACTTTGTATTCTAGCTCAACAAGTAATGGCAGTGACTGAGGAATGCTATTAACTAGGAATCTATCATGCCAATTTTTATATCTATTATCTCTCATCTTAACAGTAGTTTTAGTATATATGAAATAGTGATAACATTACTCCTGTTTTACAAATGAAGTAACTATGGTTGAAAACAATAAGTAATCTATTAGCTCCAAGTTTTTTTATGGACACAAACAGAATTGTACAGAAGAAAACTCAACAGCTTAAGAGTATTTGATTTCTTTTCAAATTCTGTCTTAACCACTCATGATACATAGGATGACTTAAACAGTTTGACTATCCATTTGCCAACTTACAAAATTAGAACACGAGATTCAATCACCCAGTTTCCTTTTTCTTGTCCTTAATATTTTCTGCATATAGTGATCCATGAATAGTTTTGATGACAAGGATGTTTCTTCTTCTTCTGCATGGTACAAAGGAATAGAATGGATTTTCTGGTACCTCACCACCCAAAAATACTTACCACACTATCTTATATCTAACACTCTTCCATAAAAAAAGGCTGCATTATTTAATTATTGCTTTAAATTAATTCACTGCTGGAATTTTTTTCACTAATCACATAACAACTATCATGGCATTAATTTTAAAATTAGAAAAATAGAATGATGGAGAATTTCTTGATAGAATCAAGTGAGAAAAATAGTTTAAAAATCACAACCTTATTTCTATTTCATTAGGGAATGCTTTCTGAGGGTAACGGCATTTAAAAAGGTTTTCTAATGGATCCTTTTAGTATATAGTTGATAATTGTTTTTCATCTTCAAAATCACAAGGGTAGATTTGACAACTTCAATTTCTTAATGCAGCTGTTTCAAACCCCTATTCACCACCATTGTATTTCTGTACTTAGTTAAAGCCCTCCACTGCCTTAAAACGGGAACCAAATGTCTCCTGTCAAGAAAGAGCCTTAGCACATAGTAATATAACCAAATGTTACAATTTATCTTTGACTGCCCTGGAATTTTCCTGTCAGGGTGCTATTTCTAACTGGTTTGGTAACATTCCTTGATTTCTGCTTCTGACAGTCCGAAGGGGCTCCTGGACATTATTGATCAGCTGTGGCCCTGCCGTGAGTCTGAAAGCCGCTCAATAACAGCACTTGCCGAAGAGAGATATGTTCCAAGTTATCCTGAAATTCCCACCATGCTGCTTTTCTTGAGGTTCATTGATGCCTCAAAAGGAAGTCTGCAAAGCAGAAACCCGACTGATGTGCACTGCAAGAGAAGTAAAGGCAGGGGGGATTTAAGGGTAACATCAAGAAAACATCTGTTAAAAACACATAAAACTCTCAGGTGCTTGCAGGCACCCTCTCCAGCACTGTTGCTTCAACAACACCTGTTCTCCCCAGTCCTTTATTCTTCAGCCTCCTCAAAGGGCTACTGAGCCAGGAGCAACAACACAACAGGGAGTACTTATGTCAACCCTTGCACATATTGCTGTGAACTGAAATATGAGGTGTGGTTAAATAGACCTCACTAGAGCCAGGCTCTACATATTTTATCTACCATACTCACTCCCTGGAATTGCTCTCTTAGTAGGGCTCTGATTGTAGCTAAAAACTACTAAATGAAAGCACGCAGAAAGATGACAGTATAAAGTCATAATGGAAATAATAGGCACATAAAGTAGCACCTAGGTGCTTCAATGACCATCTGACTAGGAAAGCAAATGTCTTTCTGGACAAAACACAGCATCCACATCCTCCTCCTCTCCACAGCTAGAAAACATGCATGGAAATCTGTTCTGAAATGGGCAGTCTCACTAGACAGCCCAGGCTGGCTGCTCACCTGCTTCAGTCCCCCAGGGTTTAGGAAAAGTATGTACCACTTTGACCTACTAAACATGGAAAACTTGAGGCTTAATCTTTCTTGTCTGAGACTTCTTTCTCTGCTTCACAACATTCAATAAATAAAAGTCACTGTGAGCTGAGGACTTATTCAAACTAGCCTGAGACAAAGAACTCATATATAGCTTACAGAACCCAATTGTACTGGTAGAATAAGGGATGCCAAATTCTGCCTTGGCTGCAAATTTCCGGGTATCTCATGAAGAGTCATAGAAAGTATGATTGCAATCTTCCATTGTAATATTCTTACAAAGAATATTTTAACTCTAAAATACTTTTTTCTGTGAAAAGAATGATTCTGTAATCAATATGATTTGGGAAGTCCTCTACTAGACACTGAAGGAAAATAGTGAGATATAACCACATTAATCCTAGCTACTCAAGAGGCTGAGACCTGAGGGTCACAGTTCAAAGCTAGCCTAGCCAAGTAAGACCAGGAAGACTCTTATCTCCAATTAACCACCAGAAAACCACAAGTTACACTGGGGCTCTAAGTAATAGGGCATTAGCCTTGAGCAAAAGAGATCAGCAACAGCATCCAGGCACTAAATTCAAGTCCCATAACCAACAATAACAACAACAAATACTGGCATACATTTTTTTCAGTTGAGTCGTATTCCATGTACTGTTCCACAAAACATAATTTGAAAGTCACTATTTGACTCATTTAAGACAATAGGACTGGTAGGTCTGAGAAACTTTCTGTACATTCTTTTAAAATACTGTTTACTTTCAATCTTTTTTCATTTCATTTTTGTTTTCTAATCAAAATTGCCAAATCCAGTCCAACTCAAGTTGTATCAAATAATATTGAGAATCAATTATTTTCAAAGGCAATGGTAAACTTCCTATATAGTGTTATTTGTGGAGTTTATGATTTAGATGCCAAATAATTTAAAACTCCTAGAAGTTGAAAAGATACATTTCTATTCTGGAAAACAAGGTGAATCAAACTAACAGTAGTGAGTACTAGAAGTATGTGTACTCTGAGATTTATGGACTTTGTGGGTGTGTGTGTGTGTGTGTGTGTGTGTGTGTGTGTGTGTGCATGTGCATATGTATAATATATGGTGGATTAGATATATGTATACATATATAATCTCTGTTTTAAAAGGGCACACTGTAGTTAAAAATATTGAAATGTAAAATACTATGTAAATCCATACCCCTCAATTTTGCCTAAACACCAGCACCAGTGGTTATCTGTCTCCTGCTTGGACTGTGTGATATAGAAAAGCACTACATTGGCCACACATTTGTAGATGAAGATAATCCAGTCACCCTAATTCAAGAAGTTGTTTCCATTGTGTTTATTTTCTAGTGTTTTCTTTCTAGCTAACTTAGTCCCAACCTTTTTGTGCCTTTTAATATAATTGCTGAATTTAAAGTGGATTGTGCTCTGGGGATATAGTTCAGGCAGAGAGTTTGCCTAGCATATGCAAGGTCCTAGGTTTGATTCCTAGCAAAGAGAAGGAGAAGAGGGAGGGAGGAAAAGTGGGGAGGGAGAGGGGGAGGCAAAAATGTCTAGAGTTTAGTTCCTATCCTGAAGCTAAAGAAGAAATTCTTCATTCTTTTTCTCTCTTAGTGTACGTTTAATTTTTTTATTTGTCCTCTATTTGCTACTTATAGCTTTCACCTTTTCTGTCAACTTGCTTCACTCTCTTGAGCCCAGCCCTCCAATAGTTATACCTAAAATAATTTTGGACAGAACCCAAAGGCCCTGGAATCCTCAGTAATCCGCTTCAGATCCAGCCACTGAGCACTGGTTAGGCTCCTGAACATCGACAGTCTTTTCAGGCAGCTACCTTGGAAATTGAAAACCTGTTAGAGCATCTGTGGAATAACATGAGCTTTGAAACAAAAATCATACAAATAGAAAAGAAAATGTCCTTTCAGTGTTAAGTTAAAGCACTGCAGAAACAATTGAAAGGGAGATAGGCTCTGGTGATCTCTACAGATGGGCCTAAAAGTGGCAGGTGCTTAGAGGTGGACTGCTTATTTTTTCTATATTTCTGGTGTCTTAGGCCTCTGCCCTGAAGGCTGAGCAGCTTACAAGACTGCACCAAGCTTCCTGTCTGAGTGTGAATAGTAAATCTGAGATAATGCATAGTTGAGAGCTATTCATAGAGCAAAGAATCAATTCACAGATCATTCCAGCCCACCGTCCCTGCTACTTTGTTTAAAGGAACTATAGCTTTAACACACACACACACACACACACACACACACACACACACACCTATTACAGCTGTTTCACTATCTCTCCTTCACTGTACTCCTCTTGGCTGAAGGAAAGCTATGCTGTTTCCCTGCCCCTCATTGATTCATGTAGCCTGAATTACTTTTCTTCTCCAATTCTTCCTCTCCTTGACTGTCTTCCCCTCCTCTAAATTCCATAAAGTCAAAATGTTTGACAAAAATCTGCCCATACACAAACGAAATTCTTCTGCTAAGTCAAATTTATATTAACTTTTGTCTCTCTCATTAGGATGATCTCAGAAAATATTTCTATGGCTGTGACGCCAGGATTTTATTTCTTACCAATGCAAGGAATTTTTATTTAAGCAGATAATTTTATTTTCTTTGTTAAACACTCCAGATTAATAACTTGTAATGTAATGAACATAATACATTCCAGGAATTCAATTGCTTCTTTGTTAATGTATGCCTCACTTTTGTACCTCACCTTCTTTGTCCCTTACTTTTCCCTCTCCCATTGCTCCTTTGAATTGTCTTCCATTTTCAAGCTCCTCTCCTGTTCTCTCCTCCTTCATCATCTTCTTTTTCCTTCTCTCCTAGTCTTCTTCAACTAAAATAAACTCATCTGATCATTTCTAGCTACCCTGCTACCTGTTAACAAAAGACACCATTTTTCCCCCTTACTGCTTTATTCTGCACTCAGGCTTATCCCCTGGTCCCAGGACAACCACGCTCTGCAAGATGGGACAAGAATCAGGAACAGAAAATTTAACAGTGGCAGAGCTGTGACAAGTTAATTCAACTCCTGCTGTTAAATTAACCAGCGTTCCAGCCGAGTTAACGCGTCACCCAGTTTCAAAAGGTTAAGCTCCAAGCTTAATCTTATTCATCATTATGAACTCTTCAAATTGGCTGAAATATTTAAAATTCAGTGAAATGAAAGGACTGCAGGAAACATTTAAGAGCCAACTACCCAGCCTTCAAAAAAAATAGAGAAATAATCTACAAAGATTAGGAAAAGAAGGCTTCCAAATGGGTGAATGGAGGCACTTGAGAACTAGGTTAGAGTGAATAATAAAAGGACATAAAGGACAAGGGCATCTTATCTTCCCACTATCGTGAAGAGATTCAGACATTAGGAAGAAATTTAATGGAGCCCCCTGAAAATACTTGTCCTATCTCATCATAAGCAATAGAGCAAAACTGAATGCTAATGAAAAGGGCAGGTACAGTAAGACCCACTGAGCTCTTTGCTCCTTTCTGACTTGGGACACAGATGGGAGGTGGATCACTATGTGTCCTATGAGGGACATTGCAGCCCCCTGTAAGCTCACAAAACACTGAGGCTTCAGCAACAGCAAGTAGACCTTGAGAGGAGCTGTGCTTCAGAAAGAAAAGCCATAGGTGTGGATCCAAGCTTTGCTTGCTAAGCATCTTGCTTAGTGTACAGTCTGCAGAGTAAAAGTTACTTCTGTTATTCTTACTGCTTCTGTAATGACTGGTCACAAATCTTTGCAGCTTTTTTTCTTTGCAGATTTTTGAGCAGCATAACAACTGAGGTAGCAGGACAGATAGTCCACACGTATGCCGCTCTCTCCTCAATCTCTCACCTAAGCTTGTGCACATAGAGTTGCTTAAAATATTCTTTCCCAACTGTGTGTGTTCCAGCCACCAGTCATGCACCAGGCCTGAACCACAAACATTTTGCCTGACACAGTTTGCACAAGTTAGTCCTCCTGGGTAATTGCTTGCCAGTGCACATACATTTCCCCAAGTTCCTTTGCATGCCTCTTCTTTTTTAAAAAAATTGGAGGATAATCTACAAAGTCTTCTTTTATATTTATACTGACATTTCATTTTCTTGAAGAAAATTGAGTTATGATATTACTTTTTGGATTGTAGGGCTTTTGTAATGCATATAATGTGTATTATATGTAATGTGTAGATATATAACTGCATTCTAGGTATCTGTAAGGTAAATATCAGCCTGTATACAAACACACACACACACACACACACACACACACACACACTATCTGCCTTTTGCAATACTCTGCATCTCTTGAGATTCTAATAAGAATAGGTATATAATTATCTATGTGCCCTTCATATTAAATTTTGCCAGGTTTACTTTCTCCCCTTTCTTTTCTTCTTTCAAAAATATATGCTGTCACTTTCTCTCTGTCTCTCTGTCTCTGTCTCTGTCTCTGTCTCTGTCTCTCTCTCTTTCTCACTTTCTCTCTCTTTCTCTCTCTGGTCCTCTTTCAAACACACACAATATTGTTTTGCAGTTCATATCACATCACGAAATGTTTGCTCTATTCTAATGACATTGGTAAAAATTTTAGACCTGTGTTGCCATGCAGTGAAATCATGCCCTGACTTTGGCAGGTGTGTATCTAGTGTCTGCCTACTAAACAATCAAGGTAATTGATTGTGCTTTTCAATAATAGTCCCAATTCTATCCCCCATCCTAAATCCATTATGTAATGTGAATTTGACACTTTACTGACAACAATAGGAGTTATTTCTCTTCTCCTTGAATCTGTGCCACCCTTTCATAAGAACATGAAAGTGAAGTTGCCTGCCTTAAAAGGCAGGGAAGATGAGGCCTTCAGCCTCAAGGTTAGTTCTGTAGATAACCCTTGTAAATGCCCACCCATCACCAGCCTCCAGCTCTGGGAGATCCAAAGGAAATGGAAAAGATGATGCTAAGTGAAATGAACTCCATGTTATGGAAACGACTGTTATATCACTGTTGTAATTACTTTCAACATGTGATGTGAAACCGTAGCTTCTATTATTGATGACCCTTTTGTATCCCCTTCCTGTGGTTGTACCTGCACTATCTCTGTATCTTATATGAGTATATTGGAAACCATGTATACTGGTATTAGAACTGGGAAACTGAAAGGGAATACCAAAATCCAGAGACACAGGGTAAAAAGACAAATGACTACAAAAGCAATACTTGCAAAACTGTTTGGTGTAAAGCAACTGAACAAATCATGGGGGGAAAGGGAAGGGGAGGGGGAGGGGAGAATGAGGGAGGAGGTAACAAACAGTACAAGAAATGTATCCAATGCCTAACGTATGAAACTGTAACCTTTCTGTACATCAGTTTGACAATAAAAATTTTTTTTAAAAGATGTATGTCATCTGTTCTCAGCACCAAGTAAGTCCAACCCTGAGCCTCATCAGCCCAGGTTGTGTACCCCAAATCACCAAATTTCCAGTGCATGGAGTCTGAAAGAGCACAGGTCAATCTAGTGGGCAGCAGAGGCACAGCCATCCAATGCTACCTACCCCCGTCTCTCCAGTACCTTCACAGGGCTTGACTACATGTTCCTGATTCACAGATATGTGAGTACAACAAAGCCGACACGGATACCTCTTTTATTACTTTACTAAAACAAAAAAATCAGTTGTTACTTTGTTTTTAGAACACTCCTGAACATCTGTGGAAATTATATATTATTTTTATCCCTGTCAATATGTTGATTATACTTATGGATTACTTAATATTAAATCAGCTTTGCATTTATAAATTAAATCTTACTTGCTCATGTTTTTAGAAACATAATTCAATTATATTTCTTATTGAATAATTTAGGATTTTTACCTCAGTATTTACAAGTAAGAATGGTCTTGGCTACTTTTCACCTTTTAACCAGAGTTGAGCATCAATGCTATACTTGCTTCATGCAAAGAATCTATAATACTCATACAAAGAATTTATTTTTTTTCCTTTTCTGTGTCCTGGAACAATTTACATAATCCTAACATTATCTTGTCTGTGTGAGTTGGTAATACAACTACATAAAACTGGTGCTTTTCTCTGGGAGATTTATTGAAAAAAATATTTCTTCTATGGATTTAAAAAATTTTTAAACTTTCTGTTTCTCTTAGGGTCAATTTTGATGTTATATTTTTCTAGGAAATTATATATTCTCACAAGCTTATGAATTCTATTTGCAAAGGATCAGTCTACATTGTCTCCCTTTAAAAATGTACTTATTGTTTGAGCAGTGCTTCCTGTTATTTTTCACATAGAATATTTGCCTTTCCCATTTAATTTATTAGCAATTTACTCTTATAAATGCTTTAAAAGCATTCTTATTTATTGTTTGTACACTTTTTGTTTTCTACTTAGTAAGTATTAGCTTTTGATATCACTTTTCCTTTGTTTTTATTTTTTTTCAAATTTTTCTTATCAATCTGATGTAAAGAGAGGTTACAGTTTCATACGTTAGGCATTGGATACATTACTTGTACTGTTTGTTACCTCGTCCCTCATACCTCCTTTGTTTTTAAATATTCCTCTTTGAGTCTGCTGTTTACTTTATTTTTATTGGTGTACTTATTTAACTCTGATCACTGCTATAATATTATTCAATAGACTATTATTGTTTCTATTGTAGTTTTTGGATGTTTCCATGTTTACCCAAGAATTGTTTAGTAGTGAGTTTGATGCACTTGTAAATAGGAGGAACCTGCATAAAATTTTGTAAATTAATGCTTATTTTAATATGTTTGACCACAGAAAGTTGTTCATATTATTTTTCTTTTCTAGAACATAATGAGCTTTCCTCCCCCATCCTAACCCTGGTGGTTCTCATATCTGAACTAAGGGTTATGGTTTGAGAGGCAACCAGTCTATCACTTGAACAAGCCCTCTCTCACTCCTGTAGATTTAAAAATTATATATTTAGTGTACATTAAGGATGCAACACAATAGGTTTAATTGAGACCATTGTATGTAAGCATATAACATTCCTTTCATTATCCTATTACCCTCTCTTTCTTTTTTACTGGAGTTCTTTCTTTTTATTTGCTGATCTTCTAACTCTTTCTCATTTTGTTGCTGCTTTGTTTCTTTTTGAAGATTCCTCATGTGAGATAAAATACAACATACCTGTTGTCCTGAATCTGGTTTGTTTGGTTAGCATGGTGATTTCCACTTCTGTCCTTTTCCTGCAAATATGTTTTAAATCTTTTAGGTCTAAATAGCAGTACATTGTAAATGTATATTTTATTTTCATTATCCATTCATCTGTTGATGGGCTGATTCTATAACTTGACTACTGTGATTAGGGCCAGAACAAATGTAAAAGTGACGTGTCTCTATTGCACAGTGGCTGTGATTCTTTCAGGTATATACTCAGGATTCATGCAATAGACTCATGTTACTTCTCTTTTTAGTTTTATGAGGATCCATACTGATTTTCATCATGGCTGCATTAAATATCACTCTCATCAACAATGTATGTACAAGTTCCTTTTTCCCTAACAATCAAACTGGCATTTGTTTTTGTTTATTTTCCTGAAAAACAATGGAATCACAATGTGCTTTTGCTATCCTTTTTTTTTTTTTGATAGCTAGAAATGTTAAACATAACAATTGGCCACTTACTCTGCCTTTAAGTATCTATTCAGTTCAATTGCCTATAAAATGATAGAATTAGTTGTTATTTTGTAGCTAACTTATATTTTCTTTACATATTCTAGATAGATATTAATTCTCTGTGGTGAATAGCTAGCTGACAAAGAGTTCTATAATTTGTGTATTGTTTCTTTGACATACCAATGATTTATAATTTCATGCTCTTCCTTTTGTCTGTTTTTATTCCTGAAGCTAGCTATTGGAATTCTATTTAGGAATTTACTATGCCTACCTAGATCTTGAAGTGTTTTCCTTACTTTTTGATACAGTGGTTTCAGAGCATTGAGAGGCAACTCTTACATAAGTTTCTTCTACCCATTTTGCACTGACTTTTTCACACCAGTGAGAAAAAGAGGCATGGTGTCAGTTTTCTGCATGTTGATATCCAATTTATGTTAAAGTGGTGATAGCTATATAAGTGGTTTTATTTATGGATCTTTATTCTTTTCCATTGATCCCTGTTTTTACGCCAGTTCATGATGTTTTTGTTGTGATGGCTCTGTAGCATATATTGAATTGGGGTATTTTTGATACCTTTAGTATTTCTATTTTGACTCAAGATGTTTTGGCTAGCATGTACCTTGGATTTAGCTGTGGGCCAGCAGTTCGTCGGAATAAAAATTCTCTCTCCTAATACCATGTGAAGTTCTCTATCATCCGTTATCTACTTAAAAATCTCTTACAATATCCAACTTTCCTTATAGAGCTAGTTAACTCTAGTCAATTCCGAGGAGTAGGAAGGTTACTACAGAAAGAATGTCCCCCCAAAATCTGGTTTCAGCAGACCAAAGCAGGGCTTCCACCAGGAATCAGCTACATGAGATGGGTCCCGTCTGCTTTTACCACAGTAGAGGTGATCAGGATGAAGTTGTAGATTCCTCCAGATAACTGTCAGGCTGTTCTTGATCTTAACACAAATGGAATGGGCAGAGGCTGTGGCAGCAGGATGCAGCAGGCAGCAGTGTCTCCCAGTGGCTCCAATAGAATGTCACATCTTCTGCTGGGTTACCTGCAACTTTCTGTACAGGCTGGTTAAAGAAGCTTACCCTAAGGTCTGACTTCAGTGAAATCCCCTAATATTTCACTGGCTGCTTTTTAAGTACACTAGTTTTTGCAGGCTAGAACCACACTAGATTTCAAGACAGCTTTAGGCAATAGCCCTTGCTTAATTTTTCCAGGACAATAACTTTCAGTAATCAGATATTTCCAATAAGGCTAAGGTTTTCTAGGCTGACATAGAAGACTTGGCTTGTAACCATCTCTCACAACTGCAGTCTCAACTCTTGCACACTTGTTACCACACTTTTCCATGCCTCTAAATTATCCTGCCTCATTTTCTAAAAATGACTCTGGACCCTTGGTCTTAAAGGGGAGCTGACGAGCAAAGACCATACATCTTCTGTAACTTCTTCAGGCTGACTCAGGGTTGTTGACATTACTTACCCAGGAATCTACTACCTTAGCCTACTTTACCAAGGAGCTGCCAGGACCAGATGTCCATTAGGAGCTTTACTCCAAACTGGAAATTGCATACCACAGTTAACTAATTTTACCAACTGCACAAAGCTTTTCTTGGGCTACAGCACTGTATTACACCTGGTTTGCAAAAGCATTTTCCTGACTTACTGGGGAAACTGATCTCTGATGACCTTACAATGTCTAAATTACCTCTGTAGGCCTTAGACAGCTCCCAATAAAGACATGGTCTCAAGCTTTCTTTCCTGAACAAATGTGCCAGCTCAAAATTCACTGCCAGTTAGGGCTTTGAGCAGATGTAGGGGGTTGGGATTGTAAACTATCCCCCCCATCCCATTTGACAAACTTAGCTTTTGACTACCCACTATTACAGATCACTGACAAGTTTACTTAATAGACAGACATGGGCATTAGAAAGGCATGCTTACAAACTATCCTCCAATGACCTCCTGGCTCTGATTAACTTTGGAAGAGCCAAATACACATGAATCTAGGATCTGACACCATCTCTGCCATCCAAACATTAGCTTACTGCCTCTGGATACTCCATCACTTTTGTCCCAGGAGGGTCTTAAAAAAATGTTTTGCTATCTGGATGCTTTCATACAACATAGGGATGTAAAGATTGGGTTGCTGTTTCTGTGAAGAATCTCATCAGTATTTTCATAGAGATAGAATTAAATTTGTAGTTCATTTTTATTAATATAATTATTTTAACAAATCAATTTTACTGACCCATGAACATGGAGGGTCTTTCCATCCTCTAGTGTCTTCCTGAATTTCTTTCTTCAATGTTTTATAATTTTATTTCAGAGATCTTTTATCTCCTTGTCCAGGTTTACTTTTGGACTTTTTTCTATTTTATTTTTATGGCTATTGTGAATAGATTATGCTCTTGATTTCTTTCTTTCTTAGCACTATCATTATTATTGGTGTATTTACTTAAACTATTGATTTTTTAAATTTTATTTTATTTTGTTGTAAAGGTGATATAGAGGGGTTATAAATACATAAGTTTGGCATTTCTTGCAAAACCTACTTCTTTGTTTTTCTCCAACTATACCGCTCCCTGATCACCACCACTCCCAAGTTGTAAATTTCATGTCCAACTTAGTGTCTTGTGAGTATGGGTGTGTTGCATTGGTTCACCCTTTGTCCCTGTTTCACCCTTTTGTTATTCCTCTTCTAGTTCCCAAATCAGATAAATGTATTATAAGACACAGGGTACTAAAAACAAACTACAACAACAACAACAACAACAACAACAACAACAAACAGTGACTATTGGGGATAAACTAAAGGGAAAATAAAAAGAAAGAACTTGATACAGTACATTAAAAAAGAACATCAAGAAAAAATACAACATCTTGTTTCCATATCTTGGAGTTCATTTTGATAGGCACCATTTTATATGGTCATATGTACATAGCTATTGAACTATTGTGATCCTCTGCTAGTATTATCCTAGACATGTACTAATCATTACAGATGTGGGAAACCATGGAGCCTATTTGTTCTTTGAGTCTGGCTTACTTCACTTAGTATAATTTTTTCCATGTCTTTCTATTTCCTTATGAATGGGGCAATGTCATTCTTTCTGATGGAAGAATAGAATTCCATTGTATATATGCCACATTTTCTGGATCCATTCATCTAATGATATTTAAATGTTAAATTTGTATCCTGCTATTTTGCTAAACATTTTTATTTGATGCAAGAGTAATTTATGAGGCCTTTAGGTTCTTTTCAGTGCAGAATTAGCCATCTGAAAATAAAGACAACTTGACTTCCTTCTCTTTTTGTATCCCTCTTATTTCTATCTCTTCCTTTATAGTTCTGGCAAAAGTGCTATGTGCTATGTTCAATAGGAGTAATGGGAAAGCATCTCCTTGTTCTTTCACTTTTCCCCCATTTACTACAATTTGACTATATTTTTCTTGTATTTGCCTTCACTTTATTGAGGTATGGTACTTCTACACCTAGAGTCTTCAGGGCTTTTATCAGGAAAGTTTTTGTTTTTTTTTTCAAAATTTTCTGTCTCATTTGAGATGATCATGTAACTCTTGTTTTTAAATTTATTTGTGAGCTATAGCATGGTTATTATTTTGTGTAAACCATCTTTACCTCATTGGAATGAAACCAATTTAGTCATGATGTAACATCTTTTAATAAGAGGTTAAGAATATTTTATTGAGTTTTTGTTTTGCATCTGTGTTCACCATGGCTACTGATCGACTGTTTCCTCCCTTTGTTCTATCCTTACCTTATTGGATAGTACTGGATTCATAGAATATGTTTGAAAATGACCTCCCCCCACCCCCCACACCTTTTTTTGACTTAACAAAATTTTGGGAGCAATAGAGATAGGCCTTTAAAGGTCTGGTAAAAAATACAAAGAAAATTCCATTCTGGGCCTTTCCCTCTTGGGAGACCTTGTATTGCTGATTCAGTCTTATTTCTTATTGTATATATGCTTAGGTTCTTTTAAAAATATCCTCTTCCTTCAATTTTGTAAGTCATATGTGTCCATAAATTTGTCTATTTTTCTTCTAGATTTTCTAATGAGTTAGAATAGAATTCTACTGAATAATCTCTAATGGTCCTTTGTATTTTAATATGGCATTGTTGCTGAAGCTCTAATCAAAAAGGACTGACTCTACTCTGTGTCTAATCTCTTGCCAGCATTATGGGAAAATTTCATAAAATATGGTAAATGGAAAAATCAATTTTTTGACAATTTTTGTCAAAATTGTGGAGAGAGGGCCATTCTCAGGTTATTTTTATCTTATCTATAGCAGTGTTATAATTACCATTTATAAAGAAATTGAAAGACCTGGGGAAAAATTACATTCAGTGCAGTAAGTCAGGCCCAGACAGACAAATGCTGCATGTTTTCCTTTATATAAGGAAGCTTGATTTGGCTTACAAACTCATAAAGAAGTACATTTGGTGGTATGCAAGTGTATACACTTGTATTAACTGAAATATGGTAGATTCAAGGAAGAACTCAATACTGTAATTCCTTAGAAAGACAAAGTCAAAGTTCAGCAGAATAAAACACCAGGAAATAGGTACTCAAAATGGGTTGGGTGGAGTCAAAGGGGCAAGAGTAGACTGGACTAGGGAAAGTATGCAGTCAAGAATCCAATGTATATTGTACAAAAGTAAGAAGCATGAGAAAAGTCTGGGTAGGTGAAGGATGGATGGGAATATTGAAGGGAGTGACACTGATCAAGATATATTTTATTCATAAACTGCTTGGTTGAATGGCAACTCCTTTGTACAACTACTTAAAGATAATTTGAAAATGAAATGAAAGAAGGCATGGATGAAAACCAAGGAAGTATGAACAGATTCAGCTGTAGGTCTCAAGTCACCAAAGTAATAATTATGGCTCTTGGTGTTTTGTTGTATGTTCCTGGCACCAGTGGACAGGGCTTTGTGGAGAATATATGCTCTCTACTCTCAAAATATTTCTTATTCTGAATGTTTACTTCTTTACTCATTGTGTATGAGTTTAATTTGATGTCATGTTTCTCATATATATGTATATGTGTGTGTGTGTGAGTGTGTGTATGCATAGTTTATATGCCTAGTCATGAGCAATGTTATTTAGTCACATTTTCATGCATGATCTGTGGAATCTCTGTATAGGCTTTAACTCTAGCATGCAGCCATTATCTTAGAAGAATTATGATGTATCAGGTAATATTATGTGAAGATGAGCTAGAAGAGGTTATTTTAAGTCTTTTATTAGACTAATAAGTGCTAGAATCTTAATTGATTTACTTTTTGAATTAGAAGGTTAAAAGATCTTATGTTTTAAGTAATGTGCAAGGAAGTTGGAACACTAAATTAGCTTAATATAATGATTTTTTGCCATAAATGAGAAGTCAAGTTTACAATAAAAATATATGAAATTTAGAAGTTATGTCAATATTTTTATTTTATAAGAGTGAATAGATTAAAATTATGCTTACTGTTGTTCTTATTTAATAACCTGTAGTGATTTATATTGATTCACTTGCTCTGAGGGCGTGGTACTAGATATATACCACAAATTCCCACAACTATAAAAAATAACTTGTAAATATGCTACACCAATCTAGTGCCTTAATATTTTAGACAAGCTGTCTACATATTGGATATATAATTTCTAACTATAATACTATATTAAAGATAGGAAATAACTTTTTAAATTAATTTGTTTATTGTGAAAGTGATGCACAGAAGGGTTACAGTTTCTTATGTAAGGCAGCAAGTACATTTATTATCAAACTTGTTACCTCCTCTCCCATTTTTCTCCCACCTTCTGTCCTCCCCAATTCTCTCCTCCCCCATTGTTGTACAGTTGTCTTACAGAATATTGTCTTCTAAGTATTGCTGTTGTATTGGTTTGCCATTTACCCTTCCTCTCTCCATTTTGATGTTCCCCTTCTCTTCCCCAGTTCCGATAAACGTATATACAATACCCAGGGTACCAAAATCAGTTACAATGACATCAAGGGTAAAACTGAAGAAAGACAAAAGAAAAAGGCAAAATTTCACATGGTATGTTGAAAATAACAATATTGCTAAACCACTTATCCCTTCAACTAAAACATTGATTAAGCTATGATGGAGTGTTGGTTTCTAATTAGTGTCAGTTTTTGAGTGGTTAATTGGAGGTGAGTGTCCCATCTGAACTTTTCTACCAAGACTGGCTTCGAACCACAGTCCTCAGACCTCAGACTCCTGAGTAGCTAGGGTTACAGGCATGAGCCACTGGCACCTTACTTATGGTATGTTTTCTGTCTGAACTCTAGGTTTTTGTGTTTCTATAATTAACTCAAGTACATACTTGTAAACTTTACATTACTATCATGAAATTCTTGAAGCCATTAACTTACAAGGACAAAAAGGTAAGTTTATAGTCCTGAAGATTCCAGTTCAAAACAGAGTCATCCCATCATGTTGGTACTCTGGCAGAGACACCAGGCAACAAGGGCAGAGACGAAAGGACAGAGAAAAATCACTGTGCTGGTAGCCAGGAACAAAACAAAGTGAAACCGTGATTCCATGAACCCATTTGAGAGTCAGTTTGCAATAACCTAAGGATCTTCTATACAGCCCCTCCAAAACTTCCATGGCATTTTCCAAAATGGATGGCCTGAGATCAAAAGGTCAACATGTACGTTTGGGGGTATTCAATACATAGAAAAGGGCTATCAAACGTTGTTAAATATAATTGCGCTGCCCCAACACAAAATGCCTCTCACTAAGAACGACTCTTGAGAGAACATACAATAATGTTACTGAATGGTATAAAGTGTCATTATCATATTTATATGATTTTAGGATTAGCTACCAGATACCAGTTTTAGGATACATTCTATAATATTTCTTCCAATTATTCCAATTTGTCTTTTCTTAAGTAATGTGAAGGTATAATACTGTGAGAAAATTTGGCTGTTATTGGTATCTAGGAGTTCATAAGATTCCCTTAAAATCTTTGCAAGTCTAAACTAGCTAGAGTAATTGGACTTAGAGGCTCATTGGAACATATAGTTATAGCACCATGCTCTGTCATGCTGTACCCTGAACACTGATTTATTAACTGTTTGTTTTGTTTTTTTGCCAGTCCTGGGGCTTGAACTCAGGGCGTGAGCACTGTCCCTGGCTTCTTTTTTTGCTCAATGCTAGCACTCTACCACTTGAGCCACAGTGCCACTGTGGAAAAGCTACTTCTAGCTTTTTCTATATATATGTGGTGCTGAGGAATCAAACCCGGGCTACATGTATATGAGGCAAGCACTTTACCACTAGGCCATATATGTACAATGGGGCAGGGGATGTTCTTTGATGTTGTGATAAAGTGCCACTTTCGTAAGCTAACTGTTACAACTTTTTACACTTCTTCTCATCAAAGCCCAACCTATCCAGAATACAAGGGCCCAGTGTAGGCATTGAGGGCTGCTGGAAATTTTAGTTTTTGCCTTGACAGAAACCTAGAGATAATATGTTTTTTATTTGTTTCACCCATGGCCTCTGTCTTCGTATTGTTTTCACAGTTTAGCTTCCTAACTGAAATTATTCAAAGCATATCACAAAAACTTTATATCAGATATTCTGTAGATGATAATGACACAAATAAGGATAGCAATCAATAGAGAACACTGTACTTTTCCAAATAGAGATCAGCCAAGAAGAAGCTTAAAGGAATAATCCTAATTCTATCAATAAACATTTAAAATTCACATGCTCCAAGCCAAGGAAGAAATTAAGGATCAGGAAATATGATCCTTTAGAACAAGAATGTAACTTGGCAGCATTTTACAAATTCTGAAATTTTAATATTAGTTTTGCCATCTCACCAATGAGTCTGTTATAGTTTAAAAGTACCAATCAAATGACCAAAGCCCCATACCAGTAATAAAGGAAGACTATGCTTTGTGTCCTGTGTCTGGCCGCAAAGCTGGTACTACTCTATTTCCATGAGCATATTAGTTTAATAATTAATTTTGTGCAAATAAACATATAATAAAATTGTACTTTTAGCTCTGAATTGTGAAGAATTTGATCACAAAAAGTTAAATAGAGCACATAAAATCCATGTTCTCAAAAACTACTAAAGTCATACAGATTTAGCTAAGGAACACATTTTGATTAAAAACTTGTTAAGTAGGGATGTAGCTCAAGTGGCAGAGCACCAGCTTTGAGTGAAAAAAAACTTGTGAAATAAAATTGAAAGTGTGGTATTAGAGGTGTAGTTCAGCAGAGAACTTGGCTAGCCTGTGCAAAGCCCTTGGTTCAGTTTCTGTCACAGAAAAAAAAAAAAAGAAAGAAAATCCTCAAAGCCAGATATTGATATGAACAGGCTTAAGAAGGAGTTAGGAGACTAGTTTCCCAAATGAAGACCTAATAAAATAATGAGCATAAATATGGCTTGAAAATAGTGGCTTTATGTTTAATAACTTAAAGTTTATCATAAGTACATGACTCATATAACTATAACTTGTAATAATCCTCAGCCACAATATGTAATTTTATGGAGAAAGTAATTGCTCTTTGTTTTCTAAGAAAGAAATACTCAATGGCCATGTTGGTTGTTTTAGTTGTTGTTGTCGTTATTGTTTAACTATGTCAATTAAGAAAATATTATTTTGCTAGCCAAAAAATCTTATGTTTAGTTTCAATTATCTGTTAAAATGTTAAAGTTATTTTTTAACCTTTCAAACACTTGAAATTCTATTTTATCAACCCCCATGTGTCATATATAATCAACGTGGTTCTATACAAGATTGTTGCAGACATATATAAAGATGAGCTTGGCATGATAGTTTATACTTGTAACTCGAGTTATTCAGAAGGTAGAAAATATCAGAATTTCAGTTGAAAGCTAACATTCTAACTGACAAAAACTCAGTGAGATTTCATCTCAACAAACCAGATTCCCCCATCCAACCACCAGTGTTAATGAAGCAATCTAGTAGTAATGCAAAAGACATACTCATTGTTCTGGTGAAATGCATTGTCTCCAAAACTGTTTTGGTGAACTTTGTTAGTACATCTATTTATTGCACATTTGACAAGTCTAACCATATTTCTATTAAACTGAATTATTAAAAACATAAAGAGTTGCAACTCAGTTTTTTCTATGTGATGAAACTTTTGTGATATCTAACCAAGATTTGATTCTGAATCTATGGTGGAAAATACAGATTATGTGTTAACCATTTTACCCAGTACAGCTGAATGAGGCAATAGAGATACTAAGCATAAATTAATCTTCCTAAGTTCCCCTACACTGACTTCCAACAAGTGATTAGCTCCTGACTGGGCCTCCAGTTGCCACAAAGAAGAGATGCCCTGTCATTGAAGAGCAGTTTTACTTTGGAGAATACTTGGCTTCAGGGGTTTGTTTAGCGTAGTTCTTGTATGTTTCTATTACCCAAGGGTTACCCAGTTTACTGTTCC
Source organism: Perognathus longimembris pacificus (assembly GCF_023159225.1). NCBI lineage: Eukaryota > Metazoa > Chordata > Mammalia > Rodentia > Heteromyidae > Perognathus > Perognathus longimembris. Next base: position 57,849,569 of record NC_063164.1, on the reverse strand, counting down.
TAAATGCTAATTCTATTGTATCTGAATTGAACAGCAAGATGAGCAATCTATAACTAGATTTAGAAAGACACAGAATTTATGAGACATGAAGCCAAGATTGGGCAAGATATTCTGGACCTGGAAAAGCAGAATAAATATTGAAGTTTTTTTAAGAGAAACCATTTTTTTTTTTTACTTAGAACATGGTACAATGCTTTCCATTTGTATGTGGTAAGTGAAAGTGATTCATTATAGTCCAGTAAAAGGGCAGATAACTTTACTTAATGGGTTATCAGTTTGAAAACTGTCATGAGATTTGTTGTTTAAAAGCACTAAAGATCCATTTTAATGAACATCAAATTGTATTAATAAGATGAAACATGGGACACAAAGGACCTTATAATGCTTAGTCTGAAAAAAAGGTTCAACTAAGAAGATAGGAGTTTCTGTAACAGGTGGAGAAGGTTGCTGCCTAGGTGTGTGGTGATCAGTTCACCTGAGACTTGCCTGGGAATGACACAAAAACAAATTACCTTAAAATATATCATGATAGAACTGCAGCTCTATTTCTGGCCTTTTTGGTACATAACTGAAAATATGAGTCCCACAGACTTTCCCTCCCCAGTCTGCTTTGAACCATTACCCTCAAATCTCAGCCACCCAGAGTAGCTAGAATTATCTAGAATTACAGGCTTGAGCCACTGGTGCCTGGCTCTGGTGATTTTTTTTTTCAACAAATCTTGAGGCGTCATATTTAAAATATTATTAACTTTCCTAATCACCTAAAAAGGGTTCCCACAATACACTTTTTTTCTGTGACTGAGATTAATCCTAATGTCTAATTTCAGGTCTTGTAAAAAGGAGGGAGGAGGTAACAAGTTGGATGAGAAATGTACTCACAGCCTTACATATGACACTGTAACCCCTCTGTACTTCACTTTGACAGTAAAGAAGAAGAAAAAAAGCTATTGAACCACATCTACACTGTTATCTATCAAGACTTCCCAGAGTAGACAATCACTAACAAATATTTCTCAAAATTTAGGGCTGTCCATAACTACACTACCCTTTTGGAAATCTACCAGTGATGAACACTGAAGCTTTTTTCTTTCCTGATTTGGGAGGAAGGATTTATATTATCTTGTCCCTTCAAGTCCTGTGTAACTGCATTTTTAGCACTCCTTGGTGGCTCAGTTAAAGAAGAGTTGGTTCAAGAAATAGTTTAGCCTTGGTAAATAATATAAATACACATTTTTTATGTTGCACGGGATTCTCAGCAAATGGTGTAGATTTAGAACCTATTTGTCAATACTTCAGTTTAAATTGTAGTCGTGTGGTGTGTTTGGAATTGAACCTCTAGGGCCTCTCTAATGCTAGACAACTCCTCTACTACTATGCCACACCCTCAGCCTAAAATGTAGTCTTTGTAAACAAGCAGAGATACTTTTGTTTGTTTGTTTTTGTGCCAGTCCTGAGGCTTGAACTCAGGGCCCAGACACTGTCTTACCTTTTGAGGTACAACGCCACTTCAGCATTTTGGTGGTTAATTGGATATGAGTCTCAAAATTTTCCTGCCCTGGCTGGCTTTGAACCTGATCTTTAGATCCTGGTTTGGATATCTAGGATTACAGGTGTGAGCCACTGGCATGTGGTTTATTACATTCATCTGTGTTGTTCTTGTTGTTGTTGGCTGTGGTGCTTGAACTCAGGGCCTTGGGGCTGTCCCTGGGCCCCTTTGTGCTCAAAGCTAGTGCTCTACCACTTGAGCCACAGTGCCACTTCTGGCTTTTTTTGTTTATATGGTGCTGAGGAATCCAAGCCAGGGCTTCATGCATGCTAGGCAAGCACTCTACTGCTAAGCCACATTCCCAGTCCCCTCTGTAATTCTTTACTGACCTGTAAATATGATCTTCCCAAACTTCAAATCCTGAAATTTAAAAAAAAAATTTCATTAATGAAAAAAGCAATCTGATTAAAACACAGGAAGAGAGCTCAAATGTGATATAAAAATAATACATCAGTCATCTAAGCTATTAAGGGGACTTAGATCTGAAGATTAATTCAAAACCAGCCCAAGGAAGGAAAGTATGTGAGACTTATTTCCAGTTAGCTACAAAAGAAAAAAAAAATGCCAAAAGCCAGAAGTGAAGAGGATCAAGTGATAGAGCACTTGCCTTGAACACGAAAGTTCAGGGATAGTGCCAAGGCCCTGAATTCAAGCCTCAAAACCACCACAGAAAATAATAATAACAATATCCTCCAAATTATTGGCTATATAGTGTTACCTTACCAGTATTTCATGTTATTTTTTAAAATTTTAATTACATATTTTATCTTCATGGGAGTTTGAGAAGTACAAGGCTGGATTAATCCTGATTTGGCAAAGGTTGCTTCATTTCTATTACAAATAAACATGTCCATTTTCTTCGTGTGTGTGTGTGTGTATGTGAGAGAGAGAGAGAGAGAGAGAGACAGACAGACAGACAGGGCTTGAACTCAAGCTTCATATTTGTTTGGCAGGAACTTTACCACTGAGCCCCAAATCTAGCCCATCTCTTTGACAGTTAATTTGGAGATGGAGATAATGGAGTTTTCAATCTGCCCAGACTATCTTCAAACTGCAATCCTTCAGAACTCAGCTTCCTAAATTGGTAAGATTACAAGCATAAACCCCTGATGCCGGGCTCTAATTTCATTCTTAGCATTCCTCAATCTGCTCCAATTTAACTGCATTATATGTATACCACAGGTGTAAATCCTCAATTTACAACTGAAGAAATCAGAATGCTTGAATATTATTATAAAATAGTGAATTATACAAATAATATCAAATAGAAAGCTCCCCAAATCTCTAAAACAAGATTAGGTACAATTAGGGTAAATCTTAATTTTCAAGGGGATGGTTTTTTTTCCTATCAGAATCACTACTATTTTATAACTAGCTTTCAACTTGGAAAAAATTTCAAATACTGTAAGAAAATATGATGATATAGTTAAAGAGCCATTTTTTTTTTTTTTTTTGCCAGTCCTGGGCCTTGGACTCAGGGCCTGAGCACTGTCCCTGGCTTCTTTTTGCTCAAGGCTAGCACTCTGCCGCTTGAGCCACAGCACCACTTCTGGCTGTTTTCTATATATGTGGTGCTGAGGAATAGAAACCAGGGCTTCATGTATACGAGGCAAACACTCTTGCCACTAGGCCATATTCCCAGCCCAAGAGCCAATTTTTATAGATTATAAAAATAAGAAGCCTGTCTCTGGTGGCTCATAGCTGTACTTGTAGTTTCTCGGGAGGTTGTGATCTGAGGATTACCACTGGAAGCCAGCCCAGGCAAGACAGTCGTTGAGACTCTTATTTTCAATTAAGCACTTCCAGCAAAAAACCCAAAGTGAAGCTGTGGTTCACAGTGGTAAAACACTAGCCTTGAGCAGAAAAGCTCAGGAACAACACCCAGGCCCTGAGTTCAAGCCCCAAGACCAGTCAAAACAAAACTAGGGAATAAGACATACATGAAAGGACCAAAATTCTTTTTTTCCCACTAATCAATGGTTCTCTACCTACTTTCTTAAATTTAAATTGGTTTTCTGGCTGCTTTAATAGGATATATTCAAAATGCACCTGAGGCTGTTTCCAGTCCAATATCTTTTAGTAGACTCCAGCTTGAAAATTTTGAGCTTCTTTCTTGAGATCAACGACTCTATGACCTTTATACTAACATTTCGATGCTGTAATGAAAAATATTAGGAAATAGCCTGGTACCAGAGTCTGTAATCCCAAGTACTCCAGAGGCTGAGATCTGAGAACAGCAGCTTAAAGTCAGCCTCAGCAGGAATTAACCACTAAAAAGCCAGAAGTGGAGCTGTGACTCAAGTGGATCACAACCTTGCAGCCTTATGAGGGAATAAAATAAGCTCAGGAACAGTGACCAGGCCTGACTAAATTCTCAGGACTGGTGCACGTGAATGTGCACGCGCATGTACATGTGCACGCACACGCACACACACAATCTTAGAAAAGCGAATCTATGCAGCTATTCCTGCTTGAGGCACCACATATATTTGTGAAGTGATTGTAGTCCTCCAGACCATTATTCTATGCATCTGCTAAATTTCATCCATTTTCATCATTCAACCAAGTTTAGGTCTACTCAAATTATATAATACCAAAAATTAGACACAATAAATCTCTTGCTTAAATCTTCTAAGTTTGGTAATGATTTGTTATTTAGCAATTGGAAAGTAGAACAGAATTTTGCCCCTGGAAGTACAGTAGTGTGAGAACAAAGATTCTTAAATCCGGAGCACTTTCTAGGATGTGTGGGAACTGCAGGAACTTCTGGTGGGTCCTTGAATGGCCCAAGTAGACTATTAGTGCAGTAAGGACAGTAAGAAAAATGTTACAGGAGGTAAGTTATATACAGAGAACAGTTAGGAAAATGGTTGCTTACAGAAAATTAAATACAAAAGCAACTTCATGATCTCAAAAACCTTGCAAAGGTTTGCAGACACAAATTCTTCCAGCTACTTGGGATAAATGAGAGATGAAAGAGACAGACTGCAGAAGCTGTCTTCCTATTTTCTAGTGCATTGGAGAGAATGTCCTAAGAGCTCAGGACAGTCTGCCCAAACCAAACCAAACTGCTATAAGTAAGAAATAGCTTCAGAGAAAAGATCAAATTCAGGTCCTGCTTAGTAAAGCATGGTCTAAGAGTAAAGATGAAGACAGGGCAAGAGTGTGAAACTCTTTTTTACAATCTCAGAGAGACTAAAGTAGATCTTTCATGAGTCCTTTCATCTGGAAAAAAAATGACTACTGGCTATGAAAAATTCTTCTTAGACACACCACATAGACTTGCTTTTAACAATATTGGATTTCTGAAAATCTTGATAGCATTGTCACAGCTTCATAAAGAGTCGTAAGTATAGGTAAGTCTACTTTGAAAATATTTGTGAGTGCACTGTTGTCTATTGGAATACATAAATTATTAAAGTCTGCCAAGTTTTTAAAGAATTACATTAGTTGGACTATAAAAACTAGTAATATTTCACACTGCAAAAGGAACATGGAGAGCTGAGAAGATGGCCTAGTGGCAAAAGTGCTTGCCTCATATACATGAAGCCCTGGGTTCGATTCCTCAGCACCACATATAATGGAAAGGCCAGAGGTGGTGCTGTGACTCAAGTTGGCAGAGTGCTAGCCTTGAGCAAAAAGAAGCCAGGGACAGTGCTCAGGCCCTGAGTCCAAGCCCCAGGACTGGCCAAAAAAAAAAAAAAAAGGGAACATGTATCTTAAAATTTTGGTAGCTCAAAAATAAAATAGAGAAAACTACTGAATTACTAACAAAGGCTCTTTCTTATAGAAAAAAAGTTGAATCCAATGGCAACTATGATGAGAAAGATAAAAACCAGCAGGCACAGAGAATAATCTCCATGAACAGTACTGACATTTGATTCTTTGGTGCCAGTCCTTAGGCGGGAACTCTGAGCACTGTTCCTGAGGTTTTTGCTTAAAGCCAGCCCTCTCTCACTTGAGCCACAGATCCAGTTCCAACTTTTAAGTGGTCAATTAAAAATAAAAACCAAACAAACTGTCGTATCTGCTGGTTTTGAACTACAGTCCTCAGATCTCAGCCTCCTAATTAGCTACGATCACAATGAACCACCAGCACTTAGCACCTTTAATTTTGTTAATGGCAATATGTATCTCACAAGATTTCAGAATTACTGTGTGTCAGGGATATCATATGCTTCATGTTTTCTCCTTTTGGTGAACAAGTGTATCTACTGCTCTGTCTTGACATTATGTCTTATGTATAGGGAAAAAAGAAGACTCAATTCATAGGCTAAGGTCTTAAGAAAATGTACATGAAAGATGGTTAGTTTTTACAAGAATTCATTTAAGACAACTATCCAGTGATTTAAAAAATAAAAAGCTCTCAAACCACTTAAAGGAATTGATAAGTCACAGTTGTGTGCAATGAAGAGAAAAAAGCTACACTGCAAAGGCCTATATATTATATTATTCCAACTGTATGACATCTGGAAAAGAAAAAAGTATAAAGTAGAAAGCTAATTTATTAGGGGTTGAAGAGTGAGAGTTGAATGATTGATATAAGGAAAGATTTTAGGCAGGAAACATTACTTAGTACAGTATTGTAATGGTGGATGCATGATACGATTAATTTGCCTAATCTGATAGGACTTTATTTTTCTCTTTAATTTTTATTATAAAGTTGATCTACAAAGGGGCTACAGTTACATAAGTCAGGTATTGAGTAAATTTCTTTTTGAACAGTGTCACCCTTAACTCATTTTCTTCCAGTATTTTCATCACTCCTCCCCTCCTCCACAAGTCCTACAATTCATTTTCAACATAGTGTCACTGGCTGCATTAATTCACCCTTTGTTCCACCATTTCTATGATTCTCCTTCCCCTCTCCATATCAGATAAACTTACATATAAGACAAAAGGTACTAATATGCCAGCACTGGTGATTCATACCTTTAATCCTAGCTACTCACACGATGAGATCTGAGGGTCTTGGTTCAAAGCCAGCCTGGACAGGAAAGTCCATGATACTCATCTCCAATTAATGCTGTAGCTCAAGGGGTAGAGTGCTGTTGAGCTGAAAAACTCAGGGACAGTGCCCAAGCCCAGAATTCCAGCCCCACTACCGACCAAAACAAGAAAGAAGGGAAGAAGGAAGGAAGGAAGGAAGGAAGGAAGGAAGGAAGGAAGGAAGGAAGGAAGGAAGGAAGGAAGGAAGGAAGGAAGGAAGGAAGGAAGGAAGGAAGGAAGGAAGGAAGGAAGGAAGGAAGGAAGGAAGGAAGGAAAGAAAGAAAGAAAGAAAGAAAGAAAGAAAGAAAGAAAGAAAGAAAGAAAGAAAGAAAGAAAGAAAGAAAGAAAGAAAGAAAGAAAGAAAGAAAGATGGGGCTGGGGATATGGCCTAGTGGCAAGAGTGCTTGCCTCGTATACATGAGGCCCTGGGTTCTATTCCCCAGCACCACATATACACAAAATGGCCAGAAGGGGCGCTGTGGCTCAAGTGGCAGAGTGCTAGCCTTGAGCAAGAAGAAGCCAGGGACAGTGCTCAGGCCCTGAGTCCAAGCCCCAGGACTGGCCAGAAAGAAAGAAAGGAAAGAAAGAAAGAAAGAATAGCATAGGAAAGAAAAAGTTATTAATGCCTCTGTCTGAAAGAATGACATTGTCTTATTTGTAAGGAAATGGAAAGATTTGGAAAAAATTATACTAAGCAAAGTAAGCCAGACCCAAAGAATCATAGGCTGCACAGTAACCCTCATTTATAATGTTTTGAATGTGCCTATTAATCTACAAGTAAACCCAATGGATAGTAAAAGACAAAAAACTACACTTGGACATGATTAAACAAAGCTGCAAACATTCACACAGTGAGGAGGGTATTCTTAGGAAAGGGTCACAAAGGCTCAATGGCTATGTGCATATGATCATATAAAATGATGCTTATAGAAATAAACTCCAAGAAATGGAAGTAAGAGGCTTTTGGTTTTGTGTTTCTTTTCTGTTTTTTCCCTTCTATTGCTAGTTTGGATTTCTAATAAAACTTACTCTTGCAAAGAGTGAAGCATGACATATTCAACTTGTAGATGTGAAATGCAAAATGTAACTATATTCACATGTATGAAACATATTCACTAATGGAAGTTGGAGAAAGGAACAGACACTACAAACTGGAAATTAATCTGGTAGACTAATGGTAAAAGGAAATGTGCATAAGTACTATATTTGTAGTTGAGAAAATTGTTTCCATACAGGAACATGTTAGTACTTCTTAGACTGCTGTGCATTTATACAGAAATTGAACACATAAGAAGGTGAAGACTGTTAGGTCTGCCAGGGAGAATAGCTCCTCCCAGCTTCCTCTTCACCTACCTGAAACCAGTAATCTCCTGACTATCAATCACATTACTGTGAGTCAGCAAAGGACCCCAGATTCTGAGGTCACTTACCCATCTGCTGTGGTCACATCCTAGACCACCCTGGTCATGTCTTGGACAGTGAGAGGCTCCCCAGGTTCTGAGATCACTTCCTGCCTTCTGCCTTTCCCTATATAATCTGGATCAACTACAATCCCCTTCTGTCTTTCTCTCTTTTTCTCTTCTTCCTTCCTCTCTGTCTCTGTGGGCCTTCATCTTGTGAGGGCTAGCAGTTTCTTCTCCCCTGAATAAACTGTTTCCTGCCTGAACCATGTGGTGGGTTTCCTTTCCTGCAAACCTTACAAAGACAATGTTAGCTTATTTCTTCATTGTTGGAGACCGACACTACAGAGGAGGGAGACTTGAATGAACCATGTCAAAATGCATTCAAATTGGTGACATTGGTTTACAAACTCATGTTCAGTTCAAGAAAGCTACAAATGGTTACATATGGAAATGTTTCTAGATTTGTGTATGTGTGTTCCTATCACATTGCTCTATCAGTTGTGAGAGCTAGGTTGTAACTGTTTTCTAGCAAAAAATACACAGTACTCACATCTTGATTTGTGATATGATTTTCCCATAAGAGGCATTTAGAATTCTTAGAGAAATGACTCAATTTTGAGAATGGGAAGTAAATACTTAAGATAGGCTCACAACATGCTATAGTGACAGGAAGGAAGTTGTCAAAGCAAGCAAGCAAACACAAAGATATTCACACCCAACTTCCCTTCTCAAGAAATGAAAAAGGCATTTTACCTCTTAAGTCTTTCTTCTAAAATCACATTCTTTCAATCTGATCATGACAAAGACATCAGGCTAATGCCAGTCATGAAATAGTCTGCAAATGCCTGATGAGTATTCCTCAAATTGTCAAGGTCAAGGAAAGAGAAAATTCTGAAAAACTGTCATTTAAGCAAAAGAGGAGCCTAAGGAGTCATGACTACTAAATGTTATGTCTATTATGCCTGTATAAGATCATGAAACACACAAAAAAAGACATGGAGGAAAAACTGAGGAATAAAATATACCCACCTTTTATTAATTTTGACAACAGAGCCAGATTCTACTGATGAGGAACATCTGAGTATGGAGTAAAAGGAACTCTTAGGATATAGTCTTCAAAATTCAAAATAAATCTAAAACTGCTTCACAATGAAATTTTATTTTGAAAAAGGACAATGTTGGAAAACTTGTGGATTCCGATAGTATCAATTATTAAGCTAAGAAAAGCCAAGACTTGCATTGGTATTAAGATAGACACATGGAGCAATGAAAAAAATTCTAGAAATGGAATCAACTGATTTTCAGCAAGGCAATAAGACAACTAAGTAATGAAAGATATTTTTGACAGAGAAGGAAAAATTGTGTATGCATACACATAAAAATGAACCTTGAATCTTACCTCACACATCACAGAAAACTTAGCTAGAAATGCATCATAAATCTAAACACATGAACCTACTTATTAAAATTCTAAGGTAACAGAAAATATTTTACTGCTATGTATGGATCAGTAGATTCATATTAGTATACATAAATACCTTCATATAGAGAGGTTGAGAAACAGAGAAAACAAATGTCACAAAATTTTAAAACCTGAAAAAAATTAATATGAAGAGTATGAGTGTTGTTTTCAGTCATTTTGAAACTTTCACATAGATCTGCAAGTTTTAAAAATTAAAATTTTGAGAGAGAGAAGTTATTATTAAAATCAAATATAAAACGAAAGACATTGTATTGTACGACTACTCTGGAAACTGAAATAGTTAAGTTTGACTAACTATAGTAATAAAAGCCATTAAACTAAATGAAAGGAAGGGATAAACAATGACAAAAGAATGAGAGATTAGAATAAGACAAAGATAATGAAAGTTCATTGAATTTAGCACAATGCAGGCCACTGGTGACTTAGATGAAACTATTTCAAAGGAGCAGTATAAATGAAAATAGAAATTTAAATACAGTGCATGTAAAAAAAAGCATTAAAGAAACAGTAACAGCTCATAATGAACTCTTGAGGGATACATGTAAGGAATTGCTTTTTTCTTAAGAGAAGAGAAGTAGCAGGAAATGGGCACAAAGTGGTTTTGTCAGTCTATCAAAGTAGAAATTCCCATCTGGGATGCAAAGTACAGGATACAAGTTGCTAGTTGGAGGATCTGTGTATGCTCTGGGATCTATAGCTTCTAATCCAGACATTTCAGCTAAAAGCAACCTCTTGAACCCACTAGACTATGCACACATCATTGTTTCTGTGATGTGAGGAAGCATAGAAGTAATATCATAGAAGGAGATGGGCCAGTCTGGGAGGGAGAGAAGGAAGAAAGGAAGGGATGGAAGGGTGGGAGGAAGGAGGGAGGGAGAGAGTAAGGAAAGGTGGTTCTGATTCACTCAGTGGTGTAGTAAGATCTCTAAAGACAGTAATACTAGGGAGAATGAATTCACTCTGGATCACTCATAAAAATCTGATCTAGATAAAATACAAAATCACAGCTACTATTTTACATGCAAAATATTAGCATGAAAAAAGATGTCAAACCTGTGGTTGGAGGGAATTAGTCAACCTAAAGTGCTCTCATTATTTTGATAAGGAAATAACATTCAATGAACTTGACATTTAACTCAATAGCTTGGGTCGAAATTTGAAGAAAATGAGTTTAATTTGATGACAAATAAAAGAATAATAAAGGAAAAAGTATGTGTGTGTGTGTGTGTGTGTGTGTGTGTGTGTGTGTGTTATGTGTGTGTGTGCTGATCCTGGGGAATGAATTCAGAGCATGAGCACTGTCCCTGGCTTTTGTGTTCAAACCTAGCCCTCCACAATTTGTGCTATAGCTCCATTTGGCTTTTGGCTGGCTAGTTTGTGATAAGTCTCACAGACTTTCCTGCCCATGTTGGCTTTGAACTGTGGTCATCATGTCTCAGCCTCCTGAATAGCTCAAATTACAGGCATGAGCCACTGGCCCCTGGCTAAAATCAATATATATTTATTAATTTATTTATTGTCAAATTAATGTACAGAAGGGTCATAGTTTGATATGTAAAGCAGTGAGTACATTTCTTATCAAACCTTCTCCCTCATTTTTCTCCTACCTCCCCCCCTCGAACAACTCCCCCCCAAGTTGTACAGTGGTTTACAGCATATTGTCTTCTAAATATTGCTGTTGCATTGATTTTCCTTTTACTCTATGTCTCTCCATTGTGATGGTCCTCTTCCCTAGTTCTGGTAAATGCATACACAATGCCCAGTGTACCAGAATCAGTTACACTGACACTAGAGGTAGAGCCATGGGGAAGAAAGACAAAAGAAAAAGGCATAATTTCACATGGTACATTGAAAATATCAACAACAAAAATAAACCACTTATTTCCAAATCTTGGGGTTCATTTTGCTTAGTATCATTTCATTTGTTCATATGTACATAGTTATTGAGCTATACTGTGATCTTCTGTTAGGCTTATCCTAGACATGTTCTAATTATTACTAATGAGAGAAACCATATAGCCTATGTTTCTTTGCGTGTGGCTGACTTCACTTAGTATGATTTTACACCCCTTTAGGCATTTACCCAAAAGATTACAAGCAAGATCACACTAAAGCTACCAGCACAACTATGTTTATTGCAGCAGAATTTACCATCACTAAAATATGGAACCAATCCAGATCCCCCTCAATAGATGAGTGCCTCAAGAAAATGTGGTACATACACACAATGAAATTCTATGCTTCTATCAGAAAGAATGACGTTACTCCATTCCTAAGGAAATGGAAAGAGTTGGGAAAATAACCAACACAGTCTTTAAAGAAAACTTGATATTGAAGATCTTGCATGCACACACCTGAAAATGCATACATACGAAATTATTCTGGGGGAGGGGGGAATGAGGGACGAGGTAACAAACAGTACAAGAAATGTATCCAATGCCTAATGTATGAAACTGTAACCTCTCTGTAATTCAGTTTGATAATAAAATATATATAAAGAAAAATTATTCTAATTAAAATTAAAAATGAATTATCTACAGTTATAGCAATAAATAAGAATACAAAATTTCCATAAAAGGTAAGTTTCTAATGAGGTCTTAAAAATGAAACTCTATGCAATACCTACAAAATGCAAATAAACCATTAATCCTTATGAACAAAGAAAAATATTTTACTAATTAAACTCAGCTACCAAAGCTTCTATTAGTATGGTCTTATAATTTCAACAAACTAAAGTTAAAACATAGGTTCTAGCAATTTTCTTCTTCAAAAAAATGTTGCATCTTCTCAGTGAAAATTTGTCACGATCTGTTAAAGAAGTGTATTTCATTAGAAACAAGTGTCTTAAAAATGTTATAGACTAACCAACCTTCCAGAGGCTCCCATGATCCTATGTGAGCATGGACCAAAAGAACTGTCAAATGAATCCATTCAAACAGCTGGCCTCTAAGTCCTCCCTCATCACCTAACTCTTCTAAGGAAAACAAAAATGTCAGAAGACTAAGTGTTGAAATATAAAGTCTCATCTGAAATCTAGGTTGTGTTTTTGTCAGATGTAAGTAGTTTCTGGCAGAGGAGAGTGGAATTTATTTATTTTTCTCTAAACAATGAAGATGTAAAGGGAAAATACTGCTACATCTGCCTTCTCTGTATATTCATAGACAAGCCTCTAGTCAGCAAGGAGGGATACACATGAGCATATGGAACAGAAACGTACTAAAGGTCTGTCCAATGGTTCTGAAGGAGCAGTAAGGGAAAAGAGAAGTCACTTCAGAAGAGCAAAATTACAGGAAGAAAAATACATGAAGAAAAGGAAAATGCTGGAAACCCATCAAGATGGCTTCATTTTTTTTATTAACTTTCTCCTCTGTCAAAAATTTAGAGACTGAATAGCAATTTTCAAAATTACCTAGGACAAGGAAATGTGTGTTTTAAAGATGGCTGTAGATATAGAAAGAGTGGAGGTGATAACCTCAGCAAAGTAAGAAAGGGAGAAATTCCAGGAGAACTCTTGGACATCTTTAACAAACACACCATTTAAAAAAATAGAATTGGACTATAACATTTCCAAGTCCTATATGAGATGTTTTAGACATACTCTATTTCAGGATGATAATAACAAGATGTGATTTTTTTTATTTTTATTGTCAAGGTGATGTACAGAGCTGTTACAGTTATATGTTAGGTAGTTAGTACATTTCTTGTCCAACCTATTATTTCCTTCTCCATTTTTCTCCCACCTTTCCTCCTCCCCAGTTACCCCCCCCCCCAACTCTGGGTTGTACAGTTAGTTTACACCATATTGTCTTGTAAGTATTGCTGTAATATGTGATTTTATAACTACTTTGAGAAACCATAGAGAACAAAGGGTACAAAATACTGGAAATAAGTTTCTGATTTTTAAGTAAGAGAGGCCATTGACTTATTTATTCACCAGATATTAATTACATACATGATATATGCTGGTTCCTATGACAGATGGGACAAGTAGAACAATGAAAAAGTATCTCTTTATTCTCAGATTTGACAAAGTAAGATAGAAAAGATTATTAGAGGAGAAATGAGACAATTCATTGGGGTTAGGAATCACATATTAAAATTTTCTTAATATTTTATCTTATAAATGTTTAAAAAGCTATGCTATTTGACATAGACATCATCATTGAGTCCCAGTGTAAGACCATCATAATGGCATAATTATTCAAGACATCCTCATGTAACAGAGGGGGTTCAAAAATACTGGTATTTTGCCTATTCCAACTATTATAATTGAAGTATATCAGTTAATCAGAGTAATGGCTTACATTGTCTACTTTGAAAGAAATTCACACATGGAAAGGGAACAATAAATTTTTAAAAACAGGTTTGTAAAGAAACACACAAATGGAAGGCAATTCTCCTAACCCAAGTCCAATGGATTAATTAGAAAATGACATTGCCCCTTCCTAAGGAAATGGAAGGACTTGGAAAAAAATCATACTAAGTCAAGTGAGCCAGACCCAAAGAAACATGGACTCTATGGTTGTCCTCATAGGGAATAATTAGTACATGTCTAGGATAGTTCTAGGATAAGATCACAATGGCTCAATAGTTATATCCATATGAACACAAAAGATCATGCTAAGAGAAATGAACTCCAAGTTATGGAAACAGTGGTTTATCATTGTTGTTGTTATTTTCAATATACCATGCAAAATTATGCCCTTTTTCTTCTGTATTTCTTTCCAGTTGCTTTACTCTGATATCACTGTAACTGATTTTAGTACCCTGGATATTGTATATTTGTGTCATAGAAGGGAAAGGGAATAGCAAAATTAGGAGACAAAGGATAAAAAGTCAAATGATTCAAAAAACAATACTTACAAAACCATTTGGTGTAAACCCACTGTACAACTCATGGGGGGAGAGGGAAAGGGGGAGGAAGGAGGAGGGGGAATGAGGGAGGTGGTAACAAGTTGGATGAGAATGTTCTTACTGCCTTACATATGAAACTGTAACCCATCTGTACATCACTTTGACAGTAAAGAAATGAAAAAAAAAACCCTAACTATCAAATGTAAAAAAGAAAGAAAGAAAGAAAATGACAGCACTGAGAGCTCCATTTTACCTTGAGCAAATTTGTCAGCCAACACTTAGGAGTTAAAAGCCAATGTTGGTCTTCTCAAATCTAATAGAGTCATTTTACTTTCACTACAATATGAAAAATACTCATGACAGTAATATTAAGTAAACTATATTTGCTAAGGTCTAATGAGAAAAATGTCTTCCTGATGAAAAAGTGAAAATGATTGATATTTACCCTCTCTTTATTCTATTTCCAACTTATAACTGACCAAATTTCACAATATTTGTATTTAAATATATTTATGTGCTAATCTAAGTACAAAATTTATACCCAATTTAGCATGTGAATTTATAAAAATATTTTACTATGTATAATTTGCTATCAAAAGGTTTGGAAGTCATTGATTTAGAGGACAAAAATTTTCTAAATAATGGTCCTATGAAGATAAAATTAATCACCCAGAACACACTAAAATTCCATGTATTTTGTCAACAATTAAAAAGAAATGGAATTATAATAGGTAGATTATAATGATCGTTAGGTATCAACCCAGCTTCTCCAGAATGAAGCATACAACTGAGTGGACTTTTCTTTTTTTATCATGCCAATATTACATTGAGAAAATGAAATAATTATCCATTATCTTGTCTTGAACAAAGTACTTAGAAAAAGATCAAGATGTGAATAAAACTGTAGACTTTAAATGGCATGTGTTAAGAGGAATTGCTAGTATGGTGGATAACCAGAGAATCTCTTTCATTCATGTCTTCTAGGCACCACAAATACAAACTTCTTGGATTACTCTGATCATAAGATCTTCAATCCATTGTTTCTACCACCCTTCTATGTCCCTTAACTAATGCCTTCACTATATTGTTAAACATCCACATTTCAACTACTCCACCATTCTCTTACTAGGCATTTAGCTTCTTTGCCTCTCTTTGAATTTTTCCACTGAACTTCTACCAGGGGTAGGGAACATTCATCCCATTGGCCTTATAAGGCCTGCACATGCTTTTGGTATGCTTATCATCAGCTCTCAGGCCTTCTCCCTATAGTGAAAGGTTGCCAACTCCTACATGTAACTCTACATATGACTACCACTGAACCAGTCACAATCATAATCTCTAATATCAGTTGATATTAGACTTGATCATAATACAATCAAAGATTATGCTCCATTTACCTGTTCCATTTGCATTCTCACTCTCCCTAACAATTGTTTTACACTTCTCTGTCTTTTCAGAATATCACTGGTCTCCCTTCCATCCTCATTGCGCTCTAATGACCTTTCTTCATATTTAACAGCAATACATGAAGTTAGCACAGCCAACCACCTGTATCTGTGCCAGTAAACCCTGCTTGCCTTCTGTTAACATGGAGGAGGGCCAAGGTACCTTAATGCAACATGTCAAGAAGTAGAAGGCCTCTTGAATGTTGCTTTATTTTCAGCCTGAAAAAGTTAGCTTTCAAAAGCCAGGAGAATCTTTTGTTTTATACAAAGAACACATTATTGCTCCCTACATTGCATTAGCTAGTGTATGGCTATCTTCTTGGGATTTTTGTGATGATACCTGTGACAGTTAATTCTACACATCACTTTTCACCAGGACACATTATTTCTAGATGTGTCGATGAAGGTATTTCTGGAGGAGAATAACATTGAATCTGTAGGCTGAGCAAAGCAGATTGTCCTGCCTAGTTTAGGAACCGTCATCCAATCTGTCCAATACCTGAATAGATCTAGTAAGAAAGAATTCTCCTTCTCCACTTTATTGGCTTTGAGCTGAAATGCAGATCTACTATCTTTAAACTGGTATCATACCACCTGGTTTCATAGGTCACTGTCTTTTCATTCAGACCTTAGCCTTTCCAGCCTCCATAATTTTGTGAACTATATATTATATGATATGATATATGACATATGATAGACAGATAGATAGATGTATAGATAGATTATAATTTGTTCAAAACCTATTGCAGAATCTCTCTCAATATAATAAAAACAAAAAAAATCTATCAGAATGCAGTGTTTCCCAGTCCCCTCCTCGCTCTTCTATCACTCTACTAACTTTATTTTCTTAAGATCAAAATATGATAAACTATTACAGGCTAGTTTTAAAAATAAAGTTGTTCCTCACAGTTCTAGAGCCTGGATGGTCTAAGATCAAGATACAAGATTCGGGGGCTGGGGATATAGCCTAGTGGCAAGAGTGCCTGCCTCGGATACACGAGGCCCTAGGTTCAATTCCCCAGCACCACATATACAGAAAACGGCCAGAAGCAGAGCTGTGGCTCAAGTGGCAGAGTGCTAGCCTTGAGCGGGAAGAAGCCAGGGACAGTGCTCAGGCCCTGAGTCCAAGGCCCAGGACTGGCCAAAAAAAAAAATACAAGATTCGGTACTTCTTCTTAGACCAGTGATGGCCTTCACACTGTATCTTTATGTAATAGAAGAGGTGGAGCTAATTCTCTGTAGTCTTTCTTTTATAAAGGCAAGATTTCTAGTTAAAAGCCTTCTGTTATCACCTGAGACCTTATGATCTAAGAGGCTTATGACCTAAGGCATGAAATGCTCAGCTTTTCAAGACCATTATCTTCAGGGTAGGAACTCAGCATAGGAGGCTTGAGAGGACATTACATTCAGATCTTCATGTTAAAAATCTGTGGTCTGGCTCACTTCACTTAGTATAATTTTTTCCAAGTTCTTCATTTCCTCAGACTCTATGGTTTCCCTCATAGGGAATAAATAGCACAGGTTTAAGCTAGTCACAGCAGAGGATCACAAGAGCCCAATATCTATACCCTTATGAACACATAGATGATACTAAGTGAAATGAACTCCATTTTATGGAAATGAGTGATATATCACTGTTGTAATTACTTTCAACATGCCATGTGAAACTGTAGCTTCTTTTGTTGATGATCCTCTTGTATCCCCTTCCTGTGGTTGTCCCAGCACTATTACTGTATCTCATCTGAGTACCCTGGATATTGTATATACTGGTATTAGAACTAGGGAAGGGAAAGGGAATATCAAAATCGAGAGACAAAGGATAAAAAGACAAATGACTCCAAAAGCAATACTTGCAAAACCATTTGGTGTAAACCAACTGAACAACTCATGGGGGGAGAGGGAAAAAGTGAGGAGGAAGTGAGGGAGGAGGTAACAAATAGTACAAGAAATGTACCCCTCACCTTACATATGAAACTCTAACCCCTCTGTACATCACTATGACAATAAATAAGTAATTATTATTTAAAAAATTTGTGGTCAACAGAAAGTCATCTTCATGTGTCAGCAATATATGAATTAGGTGTGTT
Organism: Perognathus longimembris pacificus; assembly: GCF_023159225.1. Lineage (NCBI taxonomy): Eukaryota > Metazoa > Chordata > Mammalia > Rodentia > Heteromyidae > Perognathus > Perognathus longimembris. The sequence goes on along the minus strand of NC_063164.1, from coordinate 57,831,762 downwards.
CTCTCAGTTTGGACCTCATCATTCACTTATACCACATTTTCCACAATTCTCTGAATCCTTTACAGTTTTTGGCTGTTTGCTTGTGTGCCTGTTTTGAGTTTTTTTATTATTTGTTTGTTTTTCCAGTGCCAGCACTCCTCTGTTACTTCCAAGTGTCTAAAATATCAGGTCTTCATCCTGGAATGATTTCTATTCTCTAATTTTAATTCACTGAATAATGCATGTAACATCTACTATATGCTATTAATTCCAATATTATATTTCTGTTCTATATCTCTTCCCAGAGTCCAGTGTCACATGTGAACACTTTTTTTCCCAGAATATTCACTTGATCTCTCAATCTTTTCATTACTTCCACTGCAACATACTAATTCAAATCAAAATCTACACTGATAGATTCTCCTACCTGCTCCCAGCAAACTTATCTTACTTTCCTTTATGGTCAGCTTTGGTTTATTTTCCACCAACAAGGCCAAATGATCATGTTCTAATATAAGTCATATGGTGTCATCATTCCTCTACTCTAAAATCCTCCAGGCACCTTCCAGTTAAGCAAGAGTTCAAATCCTGGCAATGGCATATAAAGCCCACCTTTTGCTCCTTCTAATCTAATCTACATCCTAATTTCTCCTTTGTTACATTGACTTCATTCACACTATCTTCCTCTTGTATCTGAATACATCAGGCATTCTTTACTTTGTACATTTTTTTAATTCATTTTACCTTTGATAATAAACTCCACATGCAAAAGTCTAATTCCTTCAAAAGACCAGATGTGATCCCTCTATCTAAAATTATAATACTTTGCTTCTTCTCCTAGATTTCTTCCTCCTCCCTTTAACTTCTATTTTCTAAATTTCATTAATTTACATTCTGTACATCTCCTTTATTTATCCTGTTTATTATCTACAACCGCTTACTAGGTATCAATACTGTAAATCTTAATGCCTAATTTGTTCATTCCTTTAAACTTAGCACCTGCATTAGTAACCCCAAGCTGGATGGCACTCAATATTCATCTATAGAATAGAAAGAAAGTCATTCATTGAGGAGTTTAAGAAACAAGAGATGAGTTTGATTTAGATGCAGAACCACAAATCAACCAGGACAAGATTAATCGATTAATTGTATGACTTTTACTGCTCAAGTCCATGCTTGAAGAATCTAATTTTGTCAAACTGAAGCAGCAGAGTGTAGAATCATTGTTCCCAGGACTGGGCACAGAAAGGATTGGGGATAGTTGTTCAATGTGTTAAAAGGTCCAGTTGTGCAAGATGAATAAGTTCTATAGATCTGCTGTACAAAATATACCATATAATTAACAACATGGTGTGTACAATTCTAAAATTGGTGAGAAGGTTGAGTTCATGTTAATTCTTTCCACACACCTATATACAAGAGTGGAGGCACATGTACAATTCTAGGAACAACAGATACTATTTACTACCTTGATTGTAATGATAATTTTAATCCCATCACATTGTATATATGAAGCATGAACAGATGTGTATATCCAATGCCTCATATACTATTTAAAAAATAAATCCTAAATACAATGGAAAATTTTAATTTCATCCCTTTATTGGAATTCTACACACCCATTGTGCTGTTTGAGTTGTACTTTTACCATCCATTGAAAAAGTTTAGCTGCTCAGTGATGTACCTCTTGTAATTACTCTTAAATCTACGAACTGTTTTCTGGCATGCTTCGAAAACATGTGGATGTTGCTGTTGTTGCCCTTATTAATCTTCATTGTAATTATTTATCTGGAGCTTTCCCTCCAAAAGTATTAATGATATGCAGTTTCAAACCCTCACAATCCTATTATACACACATTGTTCAAAAGTAGTTCAATTTCTGTTTTTAGAAAAGAAGAATGAAGGGGCTTTTCAAAAGCTTTAGTATATGCCCCAAATCTCAAAAGTATATCACTATGATCTGAGTTATGCAAACCACGTATTGAATACTTTCTCAAAACCTGTCACCTGGGAGTGCAAGTTCCTTCCTGACAGTGTCCAAGGTTTGCAGAAAAGATCCCTGCATCACAAGGGAAGCAAGAAGAGGAGAGAATTCTGGGCCTATCGAATAGTAATTGGCTTATTCTTTGTGGCTGTGTTTCTTTTAGTTTTGGATGTATTTGTCTTTGTTTTGTTCCTTTTCGATACTGGAGTTACTCAGCACTCAGGGCTTTGCATTTGCTATCCATATCTAGATGCTCTAGCACTTAAACCCCACTTATTTATGCCGTAGTTATTTTTCTGATAAGGTATGGTGCCAGCTGATAAGGTCAGAGCCAGCTGTGGATCTGTATTCTTTGACATGTATCTCCTGCATAGCTAGTATTATGCCAGACAAACTAATTTCTTGAGATGATGGTCTCATTAACTATTTTCCCAGGCTGGCCTTCAGCTGAAATTCTCTTGATCTCTACCTCTCTAGTAGCTAGGAACACAACTTTGCTTTGCCACATTGAGCAGAGAGTCTGAGATTTTTGATATGCCGTATAACCTGCCGTATAACCTAATAGTTTGCATACAATTTAAGAATTTTATTCCAAGTCAAATATAAACCTGCAGTAAATATATTTCCTCCTGCCACCTGAATGACTGCATAGTCAAAGTATGTTTAAAATTTAAGTTTCAATATATTTTCATGTCAGTTAAGTTACTTTACATACTTATGCATTTAGCTATCATGTAACACTAAAATATCTTTTTATTTTTACAATATTATTAGTCATAATTTTTCCTTCAAGTCTTTTTCCTCTTTTTTTCCTCAACTTTATTTTCTTTTTCCAGTTTTAAATATAAATAGTTTGGTATTTCTTTTTTTTTCTCAAATTTTTATTATCAAACTGATGTACAGAGAGGTTACAGTATCATACGTTGGGCATTGGATACATTTCTTGTACTGTTTGTAATAGTTTGGTATTTCTGAGAAAAATTTTACATGATCTTAAAATGTTTAAACTTGCAAGTAATGGGCTGGGAATATGGCCTAGCAACAAGAGTGTTTGCCTTGTATACATGAAGCTGTGGGTTCAATTCCTCAGCACCACCTATATAGAAAATGGCCAGAAGTGTTGCTGTGGCTCAAGTTGGCAGAGTGCTAGCCTTGAGCAAATCCAAGCCAGGGACAGTGCTCAGGCCCTGAGTTCAAGGCCCAGGACTGGACAAAAAAAAAAAGGTCTCATGGACGTGGGGGCAGGGGATGTGGCCTAGTGGCAACAGTGCTTGCCTCATATAGATGAAGGCCTGGGTTTGATTCCTCAGCACCACATATACAGAAAATGGCCAGAAGTGGCACTGTGGCTCAAGTGGCAGAGTGCAAGCCCTGAGCAAAAGGAAGCCAGGGACAATGCTCAGGCCCTGAATCCAAGCTCCAAGACTGGCAAAAAATAAAAATAAAAAAACAAACTTGCAAATATCACTTAATACTGATGCTATAATTTAAAACAATTGCATTTAATCATCATGATGTTAATATATCAAGAAATACCTGCATTTTAAATTGCCTTAGTGATTTTAAATCTCATAAAAATCATACTTTGGCTATGCCTTACCATGTATCATATTTTACAAAGTAGTTATATTTTCTAATTTCACCCTGAGAATAAGATCAAATGTAGTTAATCCTATCTTAATTTTATATTTGGTAGTCTCCTGAAAAATTTGTCTTGTCCAAGATCATGTTAACTATTCACAGAAAACTTCAAAGGAAAATATTGTCCTGATTTTAGCCCAGAGTTCTACGGACTTAAAGCTTCCATGTCTGGCATCCAGAGCTTGCTGGATGGATGGATAATTATTTTCTTTTATTTACATGAGACAAAAAAGTTGCCTGTTAATTTTTTGTTAAGTTAAATAAGGAAAATATACTTCAAAGTTTTAAAAATTAGAATTAATCCAACAAATCCAAAATAGGATCCTAAAAATTAATAATATTCCCTCCTGGAATTTCAATACATTTTTTGCTTCAGTCCACCTCAGTTACTATTCATCTTCAAAGATGAATTCTCAGCTGGGGATATGGCCTAGTGGCAATAGTGCCTGCCTCATATACATGAGGCCCTGGGTTCGATTCCCCAGCACCACATATACAGAAAATGGCCAGAAGTGGCGCTGTGGCTCAAGTGGCAGAGTGCTAGCCTTGAGCAAAAAGAAGCCAGGGACAGTGCTCAGGCCCTGAGTCCAAGCCCCAGGACTGGCCAAAAAAAAAAAAAAAAAGATGAATTCTCATCTCTCATTGGACCTGTATACCTCTTTCTATTTTTTAAAGAATTTGACATGATTCAAAAATTTTGAATTTCCAAAAGCTAATTTAGTTTGTTTGTTCCTCTTTTTTAAATTTTATTATATGAAAACGCAAGACCTTCTTTCTTTTAATATGAAATAAGTCACCACTATTTGAGTACTGGTTACTTCTAACCGAAACAGCATACAAAGGTACCATGATTATACGTGGTGACCACAGTAACTACTCTGAGGAGTCACTTTTGAAGTCCAGGGACTTGCAGAACTGAGAAAATGTTTTGTGAACATATGCCTTATCATTATAATTTATTTGCTACATTTGTGATACATTCCTACATTTTTCTGCTGAGACATTCACAACATATAATGTATTTTCTTTATTAAACTCATAGTATAAATGAACTAAACACCTCTGAGTGAAATCTGTACATAACATCACTTTTTAAATTAAATATTCCAGAACTTATAGACAATTCTTTGAGGAAATTAATGATGGAACTTTGAATCAACCTCAAAAATGAGATACAAGTATATGTGAAAATGTACTTTAAAAGGCATTATCCTACAAGATAGATAATATAGATGATGGATCAATGACAGATGACCTATAAATATATCTCTGTATATTTGTCTAGAAAGAAGATCTAATAATTAACAAACTAGACAGCATGATATCTAAGCTCTCTATAACAAATGCAACTCAAAGTGTTCATGATGCAATCTTTTGTACATGTAAAAACTTACATTGAAAAATGCATACATTAGCCTCTCAAAAATCTTTTGAGTAAAATAAAATTCTTGGCAATGCAAAAAATAACTAAGTGTTCAAAATTCTTACATTGTAAAAACATTCTCAAAATTTTCACAGACCAGAAGGTGTGTGTAATCATCATGAACAATACAAATCTCAGGGAACTATGTATAAGTCAATTTCATACGATTCCTAAAACATAGAATATAGACTGCCATACATTTCAATTCCTTATTTAACTACAGAAAAGGAACCTAGATTAGCAAGTTGATATTTGTGTCTTAATAAGGATGGCAGATGTGAGGTTAAAAAGTAATTTCCGGGCTAGGAGTATGGCCTAGTGGCAAGAGTGCTTTCCTCGTATACATGAAGCCCAGGGTTCGATTCCCCAGCACCACATATATAGAAAATGGCCAGAAGTTGCGCTGTGGCTCAAGTGGCAGAGTGCTAGCCTTGAGCAAAAGTACAGGTATAGGCAAGTCACAGCAGAGGATCACAAGAGCCCAATAGCTATACCCTTATGATCACATAAGATGATGCTAAGTGAAATGAACTCCATGTTATGGAAACGATTGTTATGTCACAGTTGTAACTACTTTCAACGTCTCATGTGTATCTGTAGCTACTATTATTGACAATGTTCTTGTATCACCTTCCCGTGGTTGTACCTACACTATCTCTGTAATCTTATCTGAGTATATTGGAAACCATGTATACTGGTATTAGAACCAGGAAATTGAAAGGGAATACCAAAATTGAGAGACACAGGGTAAAAAAAAGAAAAACAACTACAAAAGCAATACTTGCAAAACTGTTTGGTGTAAGTGAACTGAACACCTCATGAGAGGAAAAGGAAAGGGGGAGGAGGGTGGGGGAGAACGAGGAACGAGGTAACAAACAGTACAAGTAATGTATTCAGTGCCTAACGTATGAAACTGTAACCTCTCTGTACATCAGTTTGATAATAAAAATTTGAAAAAAAATAATAAAAAAGAAGCCAGGGACAGTACTCAGGCCCTGAATCCAAGACCCAGGACTGGCAAATAAATAAATAAATAAATAAAAATAATCTCCTTCCCTGGATGATTTAAGTCAATGGAAACATTTTGTTCTCATGGTCCATTGTGGCTTCTGTAATGTACCCTTAGATTGATATACAGTTTACTAATTTTCTTATGTTCTTTTCTTTCTTTTCTTCTGACAATTCCTATGTACTTCTTTCCAGCCCCTCTATTCCTCCTCCTATCTCTCTCTATCCCCCTCAAACTCCTCTTACTTTTCCTTTCTTTCTCTTCTAATTAGGCCGCATTCTTGCTCTAAATATACTTACTATGTCTATTGCTTCTTTTCCGCATTATCTTTTTTTAGGCACAATGTCAGTGCAATTTTTCTCATGATATGTGAAAGTCTTTCTTTCCTCTGTCCCTGCCCAGGCCTCCTACCCCCTGCCTAAGCTTTTCCTTTTTCCTCTATTATCTAGTATGCTCTCTGTTATATTTCTAGCCCTTATAGTTCACAGGGCTCATGAGGAAAGAAAACTATTAGCTGTGGTGAAACAACAGAGGTTTGTCCAAAACCTAACCTTGGTTATTTGGATCTAGTTTGCCATGTAGCTTTTAAACAGCAGCTTGATTGTTCAGATGTTAGAAAAAGAAATAATGCAAAAAAAAAAATCAGGCAAAACCTAAAAAGCACACCTTCAATCTGTTTCTTCAAAAGTCTTAGGGCCTTCCCTCCAATGTGCCCCTGTATCTGCATCCCTATGATAAATAAGCTATTTTTCCCTTTTTCACTAGTGAGTGAGACAAAAATAATTCAGTTCACCCAGGTGTGGTAAACTCACGATAATAATAGGACACACAACACACATCATCTTTAAATGCATCTGATAAGGATAGAAACAATAAATCTGATTTGAATGTGATATTTTCAGTCCTTTTCAGAACACTGGAAAAGATTGTCAAGTGCCTGATGTCTGGTCTCTTAGTGACATGCAGAGAATCTATGGTATAAAACAATTCCCAGAGGAACATTCTGGAGTTTAATACCCAGTTTGGATTTTGACACTTGACTCAATTCTTTGCTTAGATATGCAATGGTTTGAAAGTCTTAATTATACTAGGATGTCTTTGTGTTTTGTTTTCCTATTATGTCCTTTTGTGTTTGTCTAGATTCAACACCTAAAAGCATTTCCCTTCTGTCTATGAACACAAGATGCCAGGGGAATTTGCCTAAGTACTGATCAGCATTTTTATTTTTATTGCACACGTAAATACTTCTTTACTAAATTTGGAAAAAGCATAAACATATTTAAATCTTAACAGGGACATTGGTCATTACAATTGTAATTTGGATTCTTGGGTTTTCTTAACTTTTACCTGTTCCTACAGTCATCTATTCATTTGCTGACCTACAGAGAAAACAAAAACTTTTCTGATTATTTCTAGAAACTTAAAAAAATCCTATATCAAATTACCATAAATGAGAGCACTGAAATACCAAATCAAGTTATCTGTGGAGGATTGCCAGAAGTTTATCAATACAGACAGAGTTAATGGAACCCTTCCATAAAAATATTTTAATTTATCTTTAAGTAGTTGTACAAAGGAGTTGCCATTCAACAAAACATTTTATGAATACAATGTGTCTTGATCAATGAACTTTTGAACAAAAAAAAGTCCTTTCACAAAAACCACACCTAAATTAGTTTTATGGGAAAGAAAGGAAGGAGAAAATGCATGGATTCAAAATAGACCGGAAGAAAATTAAAAGCCAACAGAATAGACAACAGAGAAAAACACAAATATGCAGGAGGACTGGTATTTAATTAATATTGACATATAGCCATGAAAGCACTATAGAAAAAATTTTGTATTCTGAAAATTTTCCTTAAAGAGAAGTGGTGCTGTAATGACAGAAAAGAAAACATTAACACTGTCTGGCTTTTGAACAATTATATTTTTACCCTAGGAAGTTCTGTGAAAATGATACTGTACCAGTAATATTTAATTGTAGCATAAAATTAAACACCATTTACTTAATATAAAATAGAGATAGTATGTAAATTAAGTAAATTTCAATTCATGTCTTCTTACTCACATCTGTTGGCAGTTTAAATAGTTTTACTGTCATTAATTGTTATAAAAGTGCAAGATTTGCGGTATGCTTGCCACTTAGGACCAAAGGCACAAAAGTCTAATTGAACTAAGTAATTAGTAATTTGTCATTTCCTATTGTCAGCAATTACTTTCCATTAGGAATCCTCACAGAAAATTCTAATTTGAAGTGAGGTTTGCATTTTATTGCTGTCCATCCAAATTAGTTTAAAATTGACAGCTACATTTTCATTTAAAAATTTAAAGGTATTAAATATGCTTGAAGAAACTGGAGCATACTCAGTGCAACAGAAACACACACACACACACACACACACACACACACACACACACACACACACACACACCTAACACCAAAGGAGGTCCCTTTTATTTCCCCCAAAGGGAGTTGCTTTGGAAACATCACATCATCGTTGCTTCTATAACACCGCGGGTTTCTGATTTCTGCACTGACACGCAGACCCCTGCCAGGGTCTCTCACCTGCACACGGATGGACAAGGAAGCAGCCACTATTAGTCTTCTTTCTGGGGTTCCAAGCTCCCTCTGGGATTTGGCTGTTGGATGTTTTTTCATTTCTTCTTTCTTCATGCTTCACTAACCAATCACTCCCTTTCCCGAGTTCTGAGCACTAGACCAGGCTAAGAGGAAACGTATATCAGCCCCCCAAAAATAATACTAAGGGAGTGATTTATAATGAGCAGGTGAACACACTGATCTACGTAATTTAAACCAAGGATGACTGAGTTAAGCTTACCTTTAGTTTGCTCTGTGAAAAACGGGACTTTGAAAAAAAAATCATATCAAGTGAAGGAAGCCAAACCCAAAGAAACAGTCTCCATGGTTTCCCTCATTTGTAATAATTAGTATATGTCTAGGATAGTCCTAGCAGAGGATCACAATAGCTATGTACATATGACCAAATGATAATAATCAAAATGAACTCCAAGATATGTAAACAAGAATTTTGTTGTTGTTGTTTTTAATGTACTATGTGAAGTTATTTCTTTTTTCTTTACTTTTTCCCCTTTTGGTTTATCCCTTGTCACTGTTTTTTATTTTCGTACCCTGTGTCTTGTAAACATGTTTGTTTATTTGGGAAACGGAAAGGGGAATAACAAAATGGTAAGACAAAGGAAAAAGGGTGAACCAATGCAAAAACAATACTCACATGACACTATGTTGAAAATGAACTTTACAACTTGTTGTGGGGGGGGGGGTGTCAGAGGGGAAAGTCAAAACAAGGAAGGGGTAACACTGTTGGGCAAGAAATGTACTCATTACCTTACTTACATAAGTGCAACCCCTCTGTCCATCACCTTTACAATGAAATAAAATATTGCTTAAAAAAAAACAGGAGCCCTGTTTTTTTTCTCTAGATATTCTCCCTATGTTAAATGTAACTCTACTATCCTTAAGGTACAGCCAGATTTCTTTATTTTAAAAAAAAGGACTACTTTTCCAAATCAAAAGTATAGGAATAAAATTTACCTATCATTCTCTTTACTTCATCATTAAGCCATAAATTGTACAGCAGATCTTGATGCAAAAGACCTGAATTTTTGTCATGTGTTTTAGATGAAACTAACTAAAAGTTGTTTGAGGGAAGGCATATCAATGTATTTGTTATGGTAAAAGTTAACTGTGTCCATATTAACAGTTAAAATTACATTAAAGAGCAAAAGACAATGCAATTGTATGTCTAGTAATGATTATTAAGGGTGATGTGGATGTATATTATTAATTTAAATGCTATGGCTTGCTAATTTTATTTTTTTCTAAATTATGTAAATGCTAAGTTTGGCTTGGAACACTTGAAAGTGGTAATGAATTTCTCTAATCTAAAAATAATGACACTTTAATCATTAATCTTAATTCATATACTTTCTCAGAATAAATTTTATACAGTTACTCCTTTGGTAACTAGATAGATCACACATCTGAAACAATTAAGTGAACATTAATTAGTGCTAATTTATAATCAAATTCCAATGGAAAAGCAAATTATGCTTTCTTGAACATGAAAAGCCTTTATTGTGACCATGATCATGAAAAATGCCAGAACATCTTAATTATTTCTGCTTCTAAATAACAGTTCCTACAAATGCTCAAAATCCACAGAATATCTAAAAAGAAAAGAAAATCCCATTATAATTTTATTTAGCTCAGTAAGGTTGTACTTTGTTTTCCTAAATATCTTTGTTTATTAAACTAGAGAAAAACAGCCTACAAACTCAATATCTTTTCTCCCCATTGGACATGTTTTATTTATGTTAAATTAAAAATGATACTGAACTACTCTAAAATTTTGCTAAAAAATCTAAATTTTTTATAGTATTCCTGTTTATGTGAACTAAAATTATTTAAATTATAAAATATGTCCCTACTTCCAAGAAATGAATTTTAGTAGCTTCACAGAGCTTTAAAGCAATATGCTTCACAGAGAAAAAAATGCCACAGACACTTACAAATTCTTATTTGACTCGCTCTAAAATTGTGTATAATTGCCAATAAGGCACTGAACAGAAGAGAGAATTAAATTAAAAGTTCAATAAACACTGATCAATATGCTTGTATATACCAAGTCTATAAAAATGATCTTCCTTTTAAATGTAGTTATACCACAGGTACATGTTTTCTATTTTGAAATGTGGCTGATCATTTTTAAATCTAGTTAAATTTGCTTCTAATAAAACATGTCAGGAACCTAAGAAGCCTGCCAATGAAGATTTTTTAAAAATGATAGTAGTAGTAAAAGAAGAAGAAGAAGAGAAAGAACGAAAGAAAATGAAAACAGTAGCTTGGCTTCTCAAACTGCCGGTGCCTTCTGGTTCAGCATTAGCTCACAATCAGCTGAATAAAGAAGTCATCTCTGTCTAAGATGTAAATAAATCACAAGCCTCAGTTACTTTACCACTAGCTGTTTGTCATTCAGGAAAATAATGGTTAATCAATGTCTAATCAATGAAGATGTGTAACATATTAGTTTGCAGTCCTTCATCATCCCATTTTCTTCAATTGCCTGGGGGTTTGTGTTCAGTACTTACAGAATCGATTACAATTGAGGGTGATCATTCAGCTCATGTTGAGAGCTGTCAGCTGTGCTTTCCACCAGACAGCTTTATGCTTCTGTTTCATAAGAGATGCTAATATTTCGCTGTGCCTGACAAACTAGGTTCCTTGGTGGAACATTTTATGAGAAGTGCTTAAGTCACTAATTGTATCACTACATGTCACTTGATGAAACTAAACTTTTCCTGACTTCACAATAATCATAAGCATTACTGGCTTGCTGTGGAAAATTAAAGGGAAATCGCTGCCTGCTTGAGTCTGATCATGCCTGCAGGGAAGGTCTGCGAAAGGCAACTACCAATGACGATTTTATAAATAACTATGGGGGCTGGTGAGGGGGCGATGCTTCAATTTTCATATCAAACAACGGTCTTCAACATAAGGATGATGAATCCTTTTGCGCAAGCAGCCTTGAACGTGCACAATGTGTCCTAAACACCATGGGAAAAGTTAGACCCGTTTGCTTTAAAAACCCTTTCGTGGCTATGTGCATTTAAAGTCCCATGAACTTATTAATTACCTGGCAGTCTTATTTCACCATTTACAAAAATAAAAATATATCATTAACCGATACATTCAGAGAAAAGGAGAGAAAGTATTCAAAAGAGTAGAAAAGAATCTTGATCTTCACAACAAATGTCAAGTTTCAGAGCTCCTAGCCCAAATTACTGCTTTTGTGATTTGTTTATGGAAGTTGAGTTGATGCCAACCACAGGAACCAACGTCAAAAACTAATAACAATATAGCATTTCTTTCAAAATATGTTTGAATCTTGATAGGATTGGTTTAAAAAAAAAAAAAAGTTTCCTTGTCTTCCTGACAGTATCAGTTCCAAGATCGCCCTCTAGTGTCCACAGCTCAGAAGCCTCTCAGTGGAAGACAGGAGTCATTTGTACGCAGTTCAAACTCATTGACACTTGCTTTATAGCCAATATTAAGAAACTTTAAAAAGTATATCTATCATCGTAAATGACCTAAATGTGCTCTTAAACTTAAAAATGTGTTAATATCATTCTGTGATCAAGCGTACCAGAGAAATTTTAAATGATCAAAGATTTTTTTAAGTTGTAAGAGTGCATTAACTTTATTAGAGTATTGCTTCAGTGATACATTGTCAACTTTTATGGATATTTCGGGATACATTTTAATTGCTTCAATTGCTGGAATAACTGAGATAAACTTAACTAATGACAACATCTTAAAGAGGAGGGTTATTGCATGTTCAATGCCAAAATGTACTATGAAATGATAACTTTATATTGTTTCCAGTAACTGTAGGAAGAAGAAAAATGATCTCTGAATCTGAATGTTAATGAATCTGATGTATTCTAATAAGTAGCCAAATGTAAAGGAGAACAAAATTACTCATCAAATGATGAAATTGCCAAGTTTTAGTACAGTGAAATAAAATGGGCCTACTGAACAGAATACATAAAGATATCTCAAAATAGTAGTTTGAATAATAAGCTAAAATAGTCCATCATCCAAAACAACAGACATAGAAAATAAATGCATTCATTTTTAGATAACAGAGATATCTTGTGGACTGATGGGATCACTGGGCCATGAAGGAATTCAAAATCATAAATTTACAGAAATGTTTTAGAAACGTAACAAAGTCATTCACCTAATGTGATTTAATACAAAAATAAAGAAAATTCAGGCTTTAGGTGAATTATAACTATCAAACCAAAACAGTTGTTAAGATTGCAAACAACAGTGCTAGAGGAACCCAGTACCAAATGGATTTTCAATCCCCCTAATGCTAAAATTTGATCAGATATAAATTTTCCATTATAATCTTGGACTTTAATGAGAGATAGTTCATACCTTTAAATTCTGACAAATTACGTATTTCCTACATATCTTCTTAGTGGCCATTTGAATGCTTTAAGAAATAACAACACAAATGTGATGCATTTATAAACACACTGTCTCCAGGCCATGATACACTTTTGCACTACCTCTTATGGAATCCAATCAAGCTATGAAAAAAAGACCTTGGTCAACATTTCCTAGAAGTTTCTTTTGCCCTATCACTCACCTTACTCAGAATGTGGAAAACCCTGTTAGCTGGATTCTTCCTAGCTGGGTTCACATATCTATGTGCAAGTGTTTATAGTCTTCTCAAATTGCATTTTACCATCAGCAGTCCCCAAATCAAGCACATTCACTGACAAAGGCAAAGTAACAAAGAGGTATGTAAAAGATCTTTAGCACGCACGGCAAGCAGAGGAGGTGAGCTCTCCCCATGAGTGCCTGTACTTTGATATGACCGCTTGGATAATGATGAAAAGTTAATGGATTTTTACCTATATCAATCTGATGATCATAGACTTTGTTATTTTTTATTATTTTTCAAGGAGAGAATTGGTGCTACATGAATACGAAGGAATATATTCACAGAAATTCTTAGATTTGTGAGTACAAGGACTACAAAGCTTTCTTTCCTTCCTGAGGTAGATAAATTGAGTTCCATGCAGTTTACGATGTAGGGGTCTTTCAAATGAGATGACAAAATTGCCAATCCTCCTTCTTCGGTGTAGACATTAAAGATCCCCAGAGCAGTTTTCATAAGCAGGGGTTCATCACCTGCAACTGTGCAAATTCCTGGGACCTACCTTAAAGTCCAGTGGCCAGCCTCTCTCCACAGGGTATTCATGGGTTAGATACTCTGAAACTTTCAGAATATTTACTCAATTTATTAAAAATGAGGTCCAAATGATCTTGAAATTGCTATTTTTTTTAGCAAAAAGAAACCAAGATCTCCTTAGGTGAAGTTACAGTAATATTTGTTATATGAAATCAAACTTCTTTCCAAAATATCTGGTTAGTCTTTTTTGAACACAAATGCTGACTATATTAATTTTATTTTAAAAAGAAACAAAAACAACCAATATATAATAAAAAAATCTTATAATCCATGATCTATGCTTCCTGATACAGGTAATGTAAAATAAATGATATAATCTACAAAACAATGACAAATGAAAGACTTGGAAAAGGTTATGGTTTGACAAGGTAACATTTTTGAGATCTGGACACCAATCAAATTGATGTAAGTATTGGTGATACAACACTCCCTGACACTAAAGTCTTTACCACTGTCTAAAACATATAGAAGAGCCCATTGTGATTGCTTAATGTCAGCTTTGGTTCATAAGCTCTTTCATAAAACTGAAACCAGCAAAATGATTTAAAGCAGTTCAATTTGTCTATTTACCTTAATCTTTAACTATTCCCATATGTCTGGCTACATGATGTATGAGTCCTCATAAACCAATTTTTCAAAGATATACACGACAGGAAAAAGTCAGGCTCCTAACCTTTTATGCGCTGAACTTTTATAGAGCTCTGGAAAACAAAATGCTTTTAGGCTTCAGAAAAGGGAAAAACAGAAAGTGAGGAAAGGTTACTTTTTTCTCTCTCTTTGTAGCAAATATTTTCGTGGTGAAATGAAAGCATATGCTAATTTATAGGTATGTGAAAAGTCATTCCAAAGGCCAAATCCAAATATCCATGGCAGAGATCTTTGTTTGAAAGCAACAGATAAACCCCACAAAAAGTATTTAGGACCGAAAGTTCAGAGGATTAAACTCATAGAGGTCCTATAACTGAGGCAGGAATATTGTGCTAGGTATAATACCACTCCACAAGAAGTTAGGGAAGAAATGCAGATTGGTAATCCTGAGTATAAGGAATCTGAATATTTAACTTCCATCTTAGATGAAACAGTAATCAAGAATTTATTCAAATATTTCTATTAGAAACAGAATGGTAGGATTGCTTAGATCAAAAGATCATTCATGCCCTTTATAAACATGGAAATGAGATAAAACATTGGGCTTTTTAATTCATTCTCATAACCACTACTTCCTTAGTAGGCACCTGTTCTGTGCTATGAGCAGAACAAGATCACAGCATAACATTCACAGAGCCTGTCATTTTCAACGGAAACTCAGCTATGGAATAATATTATCAGATCACAATTATAAGCTTGTCTAGAAGAGACATTTTTGATAGTTTTCATTTTTAAAACCTCTTAAGATTAGTCTTTATGCAAATTTTCTTCTATAGCCCCTATTATTTTCAAGGTAGACTATCATTTCCCAGCTGGCTTTCACAAATTAGAAAATGTAGTGTTCTTTCATAAGAAGGCACAAAATATTAGCATCTTTCTGATGTGTGTAGAATCTAGAGAGTTAACATTTGTTACACAACTATGTGGCTAGTCCAATTCTAGGTAGTTTGCATGTTTCATATAGATATGTTCATAATATGCAGGCATTGGCATTTTTTCCTGCAAAAATTCATAGAGCTCATAAGCAGATATACAATAATATATCTTCAGACAAAATCTCAATAGGATAAAGAACAAATTACTGAAGTTAATTAGCATCACTGTTAGTTAACTTGTATTATACCATTTATTCATCTCTAATTAGATAAACAGAAGTTTTCTTATCTATTTTATGATTTTATGAAAAGGTTTTGATAAGCTAATACACTAATAATCCATATGATTTAATGAAACTGCCTAAAGAAGTAACAAAATTACCTTTTTTTCCAGTCCTGGGCCTTGGACTCAGGGCCTGAGCACTGTCCCTGGCTTCTTTTTGCTCAAGGCTAGCACTCTGCCACTTGAGCCACAACGCCATTTCTGGCCGTTTTCTGTATATGTGGTGCTGGAGAATTGAACCCAGGGTTTCATGTATATGAGGCAAGCACTCTTGCCACCATATCCCCAGCCCAAGAAGTAACAAAATTATTTTCACAAAAAGTTAAATTTGCCAACCATTGTGCATAAAAATTGACATTTAAGCCATTGTCATCACCAAGCACTGTTAAAAACTTACATATAAAAAGTGCATGAAAAAAAATCAAAAGAGCTGGGAATTATTGCACATGCCTTCAGTTCCAATCCTCTGTAGGATAAAGCATGGATTTTGAGTTAAAGGCCAGACAATGCTACATATTAAAACTCCATCTCAAAAACAAAACAAAAATAACAAGATGCTGTGTGAAACTTATCTGAAAAATTTATTCTTTGCAACATCACAAAGTAAGTCTACTATTTGACCAAATTTCCATACACATCAAATGTATATTTTAGTGTCTGCTTCTACTATGCAAGGAACTTATACATACATATATTTCCCAATGAAACACTGAAAACACACACTTACTTATACATATATAATATTTACTATAAGAATTTGTATTTTAGTTCCAAAAGTGTAAATGTAGCTGTTCTTTTAAGTTTCAAAATAATAAATCTCAAGCTTATCAAATATGTGTGAGGATTTGCTTTACATAATAGCATTTAATGTGCATTCTTCATTTATGGAGGCTGGCAAAGGAACTTGGGGAGGGCATATGTGAAGATGACCAGAAACTTTTATATCCAAGTTAAGAATAACCCTATTGTGTTTTCCATTGCTAAGAATCCTACTTTCTCATCTTATTCTAGTTTTAAACTAACAAAGTTGTCATCTCTAGGCAATTTTGGAATAACTATAAAAATGAAAGTACCTAATCATTTCTCTAAAGCTGATGTGTATTTTAATGTGAATATACTGGCAATACGCAGAATTTAGTAAAAAGCCAATGCATGTATTTGACATTTGGTAAAATGGCTCGATCTGTTTACTTTGAAATCTTGTCCCTTGCTGGTTCTTAATCTACTGATAAAGTTATGAAAATCCAACAGTGTACTAGAAATTGGGTAGCTATTCCATGGCATGTGTTTTCAAGCAGCTATTTGTTTTAGGATAGTGGAATAGGTGATCAATTAACTACTTATACAAACAGCAACATGATTATATAACTCAAATTAATTATTTTAAAGTTAAAATCGTTTCAGTTACTTTTAAAATAAAATCATTTTGATAATAGAAACAATTCAGTGCTGCTATTTAGCCCATCTGAACTCATGTATTAAAAGGTATTTCAATTAAAACAAACTTATTTAAAAGATATTTCTGAAGCATCCCGTGATGTTTTGTTTTTATTTAATGGCTCTTTTCTAAAACTTCAAGAGCACTTGACAAACTGACTGTAGATCATGTATACAATGTAGGGTCAATGCAGTATTGAATTTCCAGACCATTTTCAGACTACCTTCTGGCAGTGGAAGCATTTTGACCACTGACACTCCCTGTGGGTATAGCTGACTATCCTGGCACAATGCACCATTCCCATTATTGAATCTACAACAAACTGCTGTAGGTTATTCATTGATTGACTGTTTAAGTATATTCTTTAGGAGCAAATAGAGACCTAATCTGTGAGCAATCACATAAAAATGAGCAGAATTCTAACTTCCAAGATGCTTTGAGCTTCAGCACTTAATTACGTACATTCTCTGATTGTATTGTGTCACATTCAATAAAGACAGATTGGAATTCTCAAAAGAAAATTCTTTATTATCACTATAAGATTTTCCTTTATACAGTGAACTGTACCATTTATTCTAAATATTGCAACGCTAAACCATGGATCTTAACACATACCTACCTGCATTCATTATAACTAAATCACACTTAAGAATAAGCTTCAAGACCACTGTCACAGTCTTCTTAAACAACCCAGAACCTGAGACCTGTGTGGGGGCGCATAGTGGGAGAAAAGACCAGACAGCAGCGCTGCATCCGCCACACAACCTTCTGTCAGGGTGTATTTAGGACAGTTTTCTAACATGAAATCAGCTCAGCTGCAGTGTCTGTCGATTTCAGGGAGTTCTGAGAGAGAGAGGGAGAGAGAAAGAGAGAGGCAGAATACGTCAGGTCCTTAAAATGCATTTGCTGTTCTTTTCCCTGAAAACCAGAATGCATTTTCTGATTTCTCAAAAGGAAAAAAAATGACTTCTTGGGGCTCTATCTGCTGCTATATCTGACTTCTTGGGGCTACAACTTTTCCTTTGAGTTAGCACTGTAGATTTTGAATGTTTCAGCAAAAAAAAAAAAAAAAGCCTCAAAGATATTTAAGAATAAAGTAAGATTTTTTAAAGAGCTGTCCTTGTCAAAAAAAAAGTACAAAAATATTTATATCACACCTGCTTAAAGAAGAAATAGAGGAAATGAGGTGAAGATATCTTCTTTTGCAATTATGTATCATTTACATTTTTGTTTTGTTCTTTTGTAAAGCATGCTTTTAGTCAAGTAGGTCTTATTTGTTTTGTTCTCTACCTTTGCCAGTAAAATTCTCATTGAAGCCACCATCTGCTTAAAAGAAGCTCAAAGTGTTAATATCAATAAACATTAAGACATCACAACTTTGTCTAAATTCTTTTTCTTAAGTGCAATGGTGGTGCTGCTGCAAAGCAGATACTTTGTATTTACTTAACTATTTTTACTTTAGCAGCAGCCTAGATATGTGGAGGAAGGCATCCACCTAGCTGCTCTCTAATTCAAGTTCAGGAAAGCCTAGGGAGTCTTCCATACTAACAAAGTACTTAGTATTTTTGACCAATCATTATATAGAGAAGTAGTTAATTTCTTATTAAAAAAAAAAGTTTCAGTAGCATTGCTAGGCAAGGAGAGGATAGCCAGGGAATAGAAAACAATTTTAAAATACAAGCAGCAGAACAACAACAAGAAGAAAATGTCACATTACCAATGACCTCTCTGACAAACTTTATGGAGTTTTCCAAGTGTTTTAATTAATGATCC
The DNA here is from genome assembly GCF_023159225.1 of Perognathus longimembris pacificus. Classification (NCBI taxonomy): domain Eukaryota; kingdom Metazoa; phylum Chordata; class Mammalia; order Rodentia; family Heteromyidae; genus Perognathus; species Perognathus longimembris. The sequence continues at coordinate 57,812,901 of NC_063164.1, read as the reverse complement.
AGGTCAGTTAATCTACATGATTATGCTGTGGGGACCTGTGGTGTAGGAGAATGTGGCCCATTCACAATGGAAGAGAACATGGAAATGGAAGTACATTGCTTATAACATACTTCAGAGAATATGCTGATAAAAAAAAATAGAAAATAACTGCTGATAGAGAAGATTTCAAAAGTAATTACACATTCTTCTCTAGAGATGACCTCTCTACATTGTGAATTACGGTGTTTTAGAATAAAAATGTGGAGTTTATGTCAGGCAAATATTTTTATAATCTTTTTACAACATCAGGTAAAGTTTTACTTTATTCTTTAGTAAATTATACTTTTGGTTGGTGAGGTTTTTGTAATGATACTGCCATTACTTTCCATCTTGAGGTCAAGCTATTACTTTATGGATGTAATAATTTTATTGCATAGAATTTACTAACTATATATTTTATATTCTTTAAAAATGAATATTTTAACCACAGAACTCACTGAGAAGGGCATTGGCGAACACCAATAATTTTTAATGGAATCATTTTAATTCTTTCAGGGAAATTTCTTTCTCCAAATTGAGAAAGACACTTGCTCTGCTAAAGGTTAAGACACCGGTAGAAATGTCCATATTAAACAAAAGTTTTTACATTCAGGCTATCACTACATCTCAACTAACATTGTCCTTCTGGCAGTCTTTGTTAATACTCTACGTATATATGTATTTATCATACTGGATTATTATCTTGTACACATGTTAAGTCTCACACTATTAGAGTTTTGAAGACTTTAATTATACTTCATTCAGAGCATAATTCAGAGAGGAACATGTAGCAAATCTTCAAGCTGTATTTATGGAAGGAAAGAATGAAAAGTAGAAGTGAAGAGTAGACAAACTCAAAGTGTGTGTGTGTGTGTGTGTGTGTGTGTGTGTGTGTCAGAGCATTGTCAGAGGGTCAGAGCATTGTCTCTTAGCTTTTGCATAAAAGGCTGATAGTATACCTACCACTTGAGCGACTGCTCTATTTCAGCTTTCTGGTGGTTAATTGAAAATAAGACTCCCATTGACTTTTCTACCCTGGCTCTTTTCAGACCACCACCATCAGATCTCAGACTACTTAGTAGCTAAGATGAGAGGCATGAGCCCCTTGTATCCACAAAATAAAGAGTAAGTATCAGGAAAATCCCCAAAGCAAAGACACAATATATAATGTGTAACAGTACTATTTTATACAATCTTTGTTCTCAGACATGTAATGGCACTTATCTGCAACCGGAAATGCAGGCGTAAGTATGATTTCTGGGGTCACAATGGACCCATTAAGAATTTCAACACATAGCAGTAAAGCATTTGCCATGGCTATCATGTACTAAGGCCTGAGTTCAATATGCTGCATTGGGGGAAAAATCAACATGGAATTTTCTGATTAAATAATGTTACCTTATATTATTTTTTTTTTATTTTTTTTTTTTTGGCCAGTCCTGGGCCTTGGACTCAGGGCCTGAGCACTGTCCCTGGCTTCTTCCCGCTCAAGGCTAGCACTCTGCCACTTGAGCCACAGCGCCGCTTCTGGCCATTTTCTGTATATGTGGTGCTGGGGAATCGAACCTAGGGCCTCGTGTATCCGAGGCAGGCACTCTTGCCACTAGGCTATATCCCCAGCACCTTATATTATTTTAATTTCTAATTCTTGCAAGGACACAGCTTATAAAAGTGAGCTGATGGTTTTGTTTCAAGTAAAATATTGCATTAATTCTACCCACTGCTCCCTTCTCTCTAAACCACATATAATCAAAACTGCTCTCCATAGCCGACTCCTAAGAACCCCTATGATCCATCAGTAGATAGACTCTTTGAGACCATCAGCAGCTAGCAGCACCCCTGGGATCAGAGTTTTATGGCATGGGAAGACTTGACAGGCAGGAATCTTAAGCTGACCTCACATGTAACAGGAAGAGTTGCAAACCTCACCAGTTGCTGCTAACAGATCTGCAGCACAAAAGAATCTTCATGGGCTGGGAATATAGCCTAATAGTAAAGTGCCTGCCTCTGTAGATGAAGCCCTGGTTTCTATTCGTAAGCACCACATATATAGAAAAGGCCAGAGGTGGCGCAGTGGCTCAAGTGGTAGAGTACCTGCCTTGAGCGAAAGAAGCCAGGGACAATGCTCAGGCCCTGTGTTCAAGGCGAAAGAAAGAAAGAAAGAAAGAAAGAAAGAAAGAAAGAAAGAAAGAAAGAAAGAAAGAAAGAAAGAAAGAAAGAAAGAAAGAAAGAAAGAAAGAAAGAAAGAAAGAAAGAAAGAAAGAAAGAAAGAAAGAAAGAAAGAAAGAAAGAAAGAAAGAAAGAAAGAAAGAAAGAAAGAAAGAAAGAAAGAAGAGAAAGAAAGAGAGAGAGAGAGAGAGAGAGAGAGAGAGAGAGAGAGAGAGAGAGAGAGAGAAAGAAAGAAAGGAAGGGAGTAAGGGAGGGAGGGAAAGAGAGAGAGAGAGAAAGAAAGAAAGAAAGAAAGAAAGAAAGAAAGAAAGAAAGAAAGAAAGAGAGAGAGAGAAAGAAAGAAAGGAAGGGAGTAAGGGAGGGAGGAAAGAAAAAGAAAGGAAGGAAGGAAGGAAGGAAGGAAGGGAAGGAAGGAAAGGAAGGAGGAAAAGAGGAAAGAAAGGGAGAGGGAGGAGGAGAAGGAGGAGGAAGAGGAGGAGGAGGAAAAGGAGAAGGAGGAGGAGGAGGAAGAGGAGGGGGGATGGGAGAGGAGGGGGAGGGGGAGGGGGGAGGGGGGAGGGGGAGGGGAGGAGGAGGAGGGGGAAGGAGAAGGAGAAAGAAAAGGAAAATAAGAATCTTCACATTTGTGCAGGCTGGAAAGGATTACTGCTTGGTCACCTCAATGAATCCAGTTTCTGTGTGTGTGTGTGTGTGTGTGTGTGTGTGTGTGTGTGTGTGTGTGTGTGTGTGTACTCATTTTTCAACTACTAAAAATGGTAGGGTCCTCATAAAGTACTTTTGAAATTTTAGTACTCTTAAATTTCATTCAACCTGAAACTGAAGATCTGAATGTTGTACTTTTCTAACAATCAGCAACACATTTTCTTCCTAAAGCGAATATAGATCTCAGCTATACCAAACATGAGAAATGATTTACAATAGAGTTAGGAGAACCAGGGTCTGAATACTGCCTAAAATTGTATGACGTACCTCTCTTGAGCTTTAAAAGCTAATAAAATAAGTTCCTGATCCCTAATATACAGTCTGAATAATATTGCAGTAAAAAGTAGAGATACCACAAATAGAAAAAAATAAATGAAATGGTTAGAATATAATTTTAGGGACATCATATAAACTCAGAAAAGGAAGAAAAGAAAAATGTATTTAATTCCCTCTGAGTCTACTGAGTTTTAGTAATGTGTAGAAAATTAGACAATTTAGGATACCAATTATTTATTAAGCTCCACTTAGGTTGTTAAATTATCTGTGCCTTGAAAGAAGTAGGTATGCTTTTTTCTGAGAATCAGAATATATATATATGTTATGTTGCAGAATTTGTTGAATTGAATGAGGTACTGTTTACCTTTCCTTGGGCTCACAGACAATGATAACACAAGCTTAAAATAGGAAGCAAGATTTTGAGAATTTGTTTGTGAAAAGAGAGAGAAGTTGAGAGAAAATCATTAGCCAGATAAACTTAGCCGAGAGAACCTCACTAATAGATTTCATGAAGGTTTATTTGGTATTGACATACACATGTATTTCCCTCTTAGCTGGAATGAGTCCAAAAGGGCTGTCATGGTTGGGTGAGTAAATAATACATGCTTTAAAAACAATTATAAATCTGTATTCACCTGATGGACTTTGTATTCATTCCAGTCAATTGGGCATATAATACTCGTTTAAAAAATAAGTACATATAATGCATTAAAAACTGCTTAAACGCCCATTTAACCGGAGGGGCCAAAACAGCTCTAAAATGGAGCATGTGATTAACACTAATGGAAGTTATGCATATGTAATGAAAGGAGACCCCCCCAAACCCTTTTAAAGAGGGCTATGACAAGAGAATGACAGCTGGGAAATACTAAGATTTAAGGCATCTATTGTTTCCAAAGGCTTCTGTGCTCTCATAGCAACCAATCATTCCCAGAGTGGTAAATCTTGGGTTCCAAGGCAATAAATGTCCTGATATTTAAGGTAAAACAATGCTGATGGAATTGAAAGTAACAACCTAATGATAAATAATGCAGTGGTGTAATTGGATTACATTTCTGTATTTAAACAGCTATTCACTCATGGCTCCCATCCCACTTAAAAGGTCTTACCCAAGACTCCTTTATAATGTCAAACATAAGAAAGACCTCCACTGTATTTTAAGTTCTTAAGGAGCATCAGTTGGAAATAATCTCACAATATTTTACATTAGCCATGCTTTCTTTATAAACAGGATAACAGACTCATGCAACAGTTGGAAGAAATACAGATGTGTTTCTGGCTTATTTCTCTTTTGGTTGGAATTTAAAGAAAGTATTCCCAAATGGCCACATAAACAAAATTGTTTCTCTATTATCCCCTCCCAAAAAAATTGAAAATAGCAATACAAGTGCTTTAATAGGAGGCTTTGTTTGCAATGACTGACACCCTCAGTTGAACTGCAAATCCATTATCTGGACATAATGTACACTAATCCATGAGTACTTCTTGGCCTGTTAGTTCCCCTTCCAGATAAACCATCCATGACCTAGGAAAGCAGAGTGGTTCTCATGGGCAGTGGACCCAGGAGGGAACAGTTTTGATGCAAATAGAGGTACAGGAACACACAGTAGGCTTTCAGATGACACAACACTGAAGGATGTGAGGAATCGATGAGCAGAATGAAGGCTTAAGACTGTCAAATGGAAGCCTCTTACCAGTCTTAGTATCTTAAATATTACTTTGTTGTTTGCTTCCAAAGTAGTATCACATTAATGACTAGAATTTTTCCCCAGTCCTCATCTCATCTTTATCTTTAATATGCTTACCTCTGATATCTAAAATATAGCACTTGCTTAATGGATATTTTAAATCAGTTACACATGTGAATAGATAAATAAATACAGTAAAGCTTTGCTGAATCACAGGATAAGAAATAAATTGCAAAGTTAAATGATCAGTTGGCTTGTCAGTCTTACCTTGCAAGGCACAATGAAAATAATTTCAGTTCTACATAGATGCCCCCAATGAGTAATCACTGTGACACAGAAAACAGGAAATATACAGTATAGGATAGAATACAGGACACGTAGACCTGCTAGATGCAAAAGGTAGGATGCAGGGCTGGGGATATGGCCTAGTGGCAAGAGTGCTTGCCTCATATACATGAGGCCCTGGGTTCAATTCCCCAGCACCACATATACAGAAAATGGCCAGAAGTGGCGCTGTGGCAGAGTGGCAGAGTGCTAGCCTTGAGCAAAAATAAGCCAGGGACAGTGCTCAGGCCCTGAGTCCAAGTCCCAGGACTAGCCAAAACACACACACACACACACACACACACACACACACAAAAGGTAGGATGCAGAACACCAAAATAAGCAAACAGGAAAATCCAAAGAATGCCTTGCAGTGCCAGTAACAGAAAAAGACAGAAATGAAAATCCATAAAGCAGAAGTCCATTAGATAGCCTTAAGTCTAGTTCTGGTCTGTACAAAGGCAGGCATGCTCTGTTTACTAGTTCTATATTCCCATGAGATAATCCCTGCCTCTCTGACTGCCAGGTGTAGCCTTATAATAAATTCTTATAACCTGAGCATGGCAAACTCAAAGTCCTAATCCTTGGAGAGTCACAAAATATGGGGATACATGCAGAGAGTGTAAGGATCTCCTTCCAAATTCGATACCCACTTTATTACCCAGAGACATTGTCACCCTGAAAAATTCTACCACTCTTCATCTTTCCCCATCATTGTTTAAACCTAGTCCTAGAAATGTGAGTTATCTGCAGAGTCAGAAAGAAGATATTCCATTTCGTTTCTCTTTCACTTCTACCCTCCTCCTCATCTTCACCAAATTCCCCATTGACTGGTGAGGTAACAATGCTTCCAAATAAAAGAAAACAAGCTTGGACTTTGTCTTTGTAAGTAATTATACCATTTGAGTTCTCCATTGGCAACTCCTTTGTACAACTACTTAAAGAGAACTTAAATAATATTTGGAAAATGGGAAAAAAGAATTCTATGCTCTAATAAGGATTCTGGTACAGACGATGTTTTTCAGATATCCTAAAAGGTGAAACCCCAATAAGCCAGTAACAATGTCTACTATCAGGAAATCCAATAACAACTGGATAATCCAATAATAATGCTAGAGAAGATGTGGCCAAAAGGGAACCCTACTACATTGTTGGTGGGAATGCAAACTTGTTCAACCACTCTGGAAAGCAGTGTGGAGATTCCTAAGAAGGCTAAACATAGAGATCCCCTATGACCCAGCAGCCCCACTTTTGGACATCTACCTAAAAGACTACAAGCAAGACCACATTAAAGCCACCAGCACAACTATGATCATCACAGCACAACTTGTCATTGCTAAAACATGGAACCAACCTAGATGCCCCTCAGTAGATGAGTGGATAGGGAAATGTGGTACAATGGAATTCCAAATGTGGTACAATGGAATTCCATGCCTCCATCAGAAGGAATGACACTGCCCCATTCATAAGGAAATGGAAGTACTTGGGAAAAAAATCACATTAAGTGAAGTGACCTAGACCCAAAGAAACATAAACCCTATCTCATAGGGAATAGCTAGTATATGATTAGGCTAGTCATGGTAGAAGATCAAAATGCCCCAATAAATATACCTATATGATCACATAAGATGAGGCCAAGTGAAATGAACTCCACATTATGGAAACAAGAGTTATACCACTGTTGTAATTATTTTAAACATGCCATGTGAAACCGTGTCTTTTTTTTTTTCTTGTCTGTCTGTTTGATTGCTTTTCTTTAGCTTTATTTCTTGGTATTCCCTTCCAGTGGTTGTATCCCTGCTACCACTATATCTCATCCAAATAACCTGGTTACTATTTGTACGGGTATTAGAACTAGGGAAGGGCAAGGGAATATCAAAATTGAGAGACAAAGGACAAAAAGACAATCATTCCAAAAGCAATACCTACAAACCCATTTGGTGTCAACCAACTGCACAACTCCTGGGGGGAAGAGAGGAAGTGGAAGGGGGTAATGAGGAAGGAGGTAACAAGTTGAACAAGAAATGTACTCACTGCCTTACATATGAATCTGTAACCCCTCTGTACCACACTTTGACAATAAAGAAAAAAGTGTAATTAAAAAAAGAAAAGAAAGTAAATCAAAGTACTTCCCATGGACTGGAGGGGGCTATGGAAAGCTGTTCAAAGAAAAATAAGCTCTGCTATCAACGCTGAAAAAAAAAAAAAAACAGAATGACTGCTAGAAAATGAGAATACAAAAAGTAAAGGAAAAAGAAAACAAGCAAATGTTGGGGCACATATAGGGAAGTATGGTAAGTACAGTAATTAGAATTACAGTGGGTCAAAAAGTCCTGTTATATAGGGATTATTGTATGCAATATTCACCACTTCTTTGAAATAATTTCCATATTGACATGTGGAAACTGAAGCTAATGTGAGAAAATAAGTAAGTGTGTATTAAGCACTCTTCATGTATGACCTCTGGGAAGCCCAAGGTTCAATTAACAATACACAGCCCTTGACCATGTATGTGAGAGTGAGAGAGAAAAAGAGAGAGAGAGATTAAATTTAAATACACCTATAGAGGTGCCTGAGAAAGATAAGTCAAGAAGTGGCAGAGATGGGGCACCAGTGGCTTACACCTGTAGTTCCTGTAGTTCTAGCTACTCAGAGATCAGAGGATCACAACTCAAAGCCAGCCCAGACAGGAAAGTTCAGAAACCCATCATCTCTAATAAACTACTAAGAAAAATGCCAAAGTGGCACTGTGGCTTAAGTAGTAGAGTGTAGCCTTGAGCAAAAAGAAGCTCAGGGACAGTGCCCAGGCCTTGAATTCAAGCCCCAGGACTGGCATACACACACACACACACACACACACACACACACACACACACACACACACACAGTGGCAGAGGTGCATCCAGAAAGTATTCACTAATATTCAGAGCTAAAAAATTAATTGAATTTAGCCACGCAAAGGCAGCAATGATAATTGTTATAGAAAAAATAATACATACAAAAGACCAGAGATAAGACAAGCAAAAACACTTGGATGGGAAGTTGGGAAAATCACAATGAAAAAATTGACAAAGACCAATATAAGTCTGGCTCAAGTGGGACCTTGTAGCTCACCAAAAATACATACATGCATACAGACAGACAGACATACTTACTTACTTACTTGATTTTGTGTTTGAAAAAAAAATGAAGCATTAACAAAGAAAAATGCTAATAAGGTTTATATTTTTAGACACGTTCTCAAATAGAAACATAACAAATGAATCTGAAGAAAGGAAAAGCAAATAATTTAAGTTAAATTAAATGAATCTTCAGTATGAGTATTTTTCTCTCACCTAAGTTCCAGTTTCATGTGGCTCAATTTAATGACTATGCAGCTGTTGTTTGTAATAAAGCAATAGTAGGGATAATAGATGCTTTCATATTTATAAGGAGATAATACTCATGAATTGCTAGCATATGGCTAAGGTAGGGAAAAGGTCTCAAAATGACCCTTCCTGGAATTGTCTATATACAGTACCTAAGGGCTGGGAATATGGCGTAGTGGTAAAGTGCTCACCTCGTATACATGAAGCCCTGGGTTCGATTCCTCAGCACCACATATATAGAAAAAAGCTGGAAGTGGTGCTGTGGCTCAAGAGGTAGAGTGCTAGCCTTGAGCAAAAAGAAGCCAAGGACAGTGCTCAGGCCCTGAGTTCACGCTCCAGGACTGGCAACAAAAACAAAATAAATAAACAAATAAACCAAATATAGTATCTAAGTACTCAGATAGTGATGGCAACCTTCTATGAGAGAAGAGGAGATTATTTATCCCCCAAACTCACAATATGAAGAGCAGGGGAAAGTTTTTAAATAAAGATTCTGATTTACTTGGGTGAAAGCTAAGGTTTTTTTAAAAAAAGGTAATGTTAACAAAATTATCAACTCTTTTCTATTTTAAAAATAAAGCCCTTGCAATAAATTATGAAACCATGTTTTTCTGTTAAAACAAAAAGTATTTAAACTCATAAAATAAGGGCTTTTATTTTTTCACTGATTCGTAATCTGACCTTCTCCATGTTGCCAAACTTAAGAAATAGCTTCAAGACTGTAGATTAACCTTTATAACTTATGCTTGACATGAATTTTTAAAAGGTAGAATGTCTTCAAATAAATGATCCCAACACAAATTTAAGATTCAATCAGCATTAATGGTGGTATTAGAAACGATAACTCCAATTATAAGCATAATGCATTTTCCTTTGGGAGATTAATTTATGTAGAGTAGGTACTTGGAGTTTGCCCTGGTACAGCCATACTTCACACCTGTTCATGACCAAGAAAAGACATTTGTGTTAGCTTGATTTCAAATAATAGGAAATGTCCTTTAAAGTTAATGTGATGTTACTCAGTTTCCAGAAATTTAATTTCTCCAGTCACTTAAGAAAAGAAAGATCACTGGGAATAAAAATAAGTAATATATAAAACTAAAAAATTTGTAAGTTGATTCTCCTATGCATTTTATATTCTGTTCAATCTACAGATGAAAAGAAGTGAGTTTCAAAAACATTGCTATGTAAAAATAAAATAATTTCCCTCAGGAGTATTTCTTATCATTTTACTTTTTGTACAAATAAAAAGTTGTTCCAGGAAGTATATGATTAAAACTCTAAAGTAATTTTAAGGACATTGCCATCTATTTTAAAAATAAAGATCTTGTGAGTTCTCATATTGAAAACATTAGCATCAAAGCTGAAAACTCAAAAGAATTTTTTTCTTTAAATAATTTAGAAAATTATATCAATGAAAGAAATTTTCCAAGGGACATTTACAAAGTAAAGTGGAAAGACACATTCTTAAATTATAATATATACATGTACATCCACATACAATAGCTGTATAAGTTACAATAAAATAACATAATTAATGCCTTTTAAATTTAAAAGTCTCTAGAACATCAATTATCACAGGTAACTTATATTATCAAGTTTTATGTGTCATGAAAAATACATCAGATGGTAAATACTTTGATGGAGATAAGACTTTAGCTTCCTTTTACAAGAGTAGCATTGGACTCACTGACTTGTATATATTTTCTCAGCTAAAATTGAGTAAACCAGATAGTCATCATTCACTTGCCTCTAAAGCATGATCTTAATTCCAACAGGCTCTGAGCAAGCCTCTAGGAAAATCCAAGTTACCTTGAATGATTGGGTGGGGGGGTGCACACATGCACCTGGGACATGATCATTGTGTTTATGCTAACTGAATTACTTACTGATTCCAGTATGATAGCTCATGCTTGTAATCTCAGATACTCAAGAAGTTGAGATTGGGTGCCTCTGAATCAGAGCCCAGCCTGAGCAACCTAGTTAGTGAGGACCAATCTCAATCACAACAACAAAGAAAAAAAGCTGAGCATAATAGGTCACAATAACAAAAATTAATTCATCTAACATATACTTATGGAGTCAAACACCTAAGTAAGTAAAAAATAAAAGTCAAAGGCAGTCTAGGCTTTCCATGAAATAATGATCTATTTAGGAAAATTTCAAAAAAGTTGCAGTAAGTATAATGTTTCTAAGCAATATGCAAAACAGTATACATAAATGTAGCAAAAAATATATAGACTTAAGTAATGAAGGTAGCATGCATGGGTCCGGCTAGGAAAGACTAAAATGATGTATTTAGTTCAGATTGTGAAGTGATTAAAAATGTCCAGAGAAAAAGAGGGCAAGTTTGCTTTTATTTGGTTCTTCCAATTGCTCTTACAATTTAAAACTAAACATTGTAATCTAATACAAGCTTTAGCATGGACCTAAAGGGTATTTGACAAAACTATCTTCCTAGCCAGTTGTTCATAAATTTATCTTCAGGTTTCACTCTAACATGTTTATTGAAGAAGGAAACCTATTTCCAATCCAAGCTGAGAAGTGTCAGAAGCATATATTTACGTACATGTGTGGGTACCTGTAATTTTTTAGACTTTTGCAGTTCAACATGTTCAATCTGAGAAATAAAACCTTGATAACTCTTAAACACTCTTAAGATTAATGCAGGAAGAAATTACCTTGCTTAGTCATGCCTATTCTTATTAGTGGCCTGAAGTTTGCTTTTCCTTTGCCAGAAGTTTGATAGGAATCTAAACTCTATGGCTTATGTTGGGTTTTTAAGTTACTGAATTCAATTAGAAACTAAAATTGCACTTCAGATCATTATATTATTATATATGCTATCTTAGCATAGCAAACAAGATGAGACATTAACATGAATGATAAACAGAAATGAATGCCATCCTTCCCTCTTAGAGTACAGCAAAAGAGCCAGTGAATATACTATAGTTCAGAGACAATATAAATGAATTTTAAAGAAAATGCATATAAAGGTCATAAAGAGTTTTCCAGGGTAGAATACTATGTTCATCTTGTCAACATCAAGACATTTATTACACTGGGAAGCTTGTTATTTCTGAATATGGAATGAAAGTTGTAATGGTAAATCAATCATGCAGCTGCTATTGTGCAAATTCCCCACCAGGTGATCTGTGTGTGTGCATCTGCATAGTGTACATAAACTATACATAAGAAAACACAAATAAAAGTCATTTTTTAAGGCTCCTTCTTGTTCAAAGCAAAGATAGCAGAGGATAGAGTCAGATCTTTAGGGAAAAACAACAAATTATCTATTGAACAATTATTTCATGCCCCATACAATATTAAATGCTTAAATACAATTCCATCAGTGATTTTCACTAAGGACCATTTTTCTCCCCAGAGGCTATTTGGCAATGTCCAAATTCATTCAGTGCTGCCAAAACTTGAGGACAGTGATTGTGCTATTGGCTTCCATGAGATTTAGGTTATTCTCCAAGGTGCGCAACAGCTCCCATAGCAAGGAATTATCCAAATTTCCAATAGTGTGGAAGGTGAGATTTTCTTTTTCATTTAGCAGAGAAGAAAAAAAATGAGGTTTAACAAGCCAACAACACAAGCTCACAGTGGAAATAAGTTGTTAAGCTTGTACTGAAACATAGCGCTACTTCAACCCTCTAATCTTTCTACACACAGTACTTACCACATTGCACCTCACTGTAAAATCATTAGATGGGATATGTCCCACAATGCAGAAAACCTGGTCCTTTACAGCAGAGACCTCTGTTACAGTGTAGGTAGGGCTACCCTCTATGGTTTGTTCTTTGTGGGTCAAATTTTTTCCAGAAAGTTGCGAATCTACAACTAGTTTTTCTGGTTTCTCTTAACTTTCTATACTAACCAATGAGCCTACTCAGAGATTTACTGCTTGCCTCTGCATTTTTCTGCTGGCTATTCAATTAGGCCTGCCCTTATTAGGCTCTTTACTTGTGAACAACCTTTAGAAGATCCCTTGTTGGCTTTTCCATGTTCTCTGAGGTATACAGCCCTGCCTTTAGTGATGCCATGGACTTTTCCATGTGAAGGAAACAAGCTGAGCCCGACCCAGAAGATAAGGAATTTGGTACTGTTATGCCAAGTCGCGAAACGACCACCACGAAGACCACCGAGACTCAAACATTCCGAAATGCAAAAGCAAGGCTTTATTCAGGCGGGCTGCAACTCGGGCCTCATCCTACCCACTGACACAGTGGAGGTTAGGAGGAAGCCCTGAGCTGTGATTGCACAGGGCTTATAAAGGCAAAAAACAAAGTTACAGCCATCAGGTGTTCAATCAAGCAAGATTAGGACACAGGTACAAATCTGATTGGCTCAGGGCTCAAGGCACTCAGGGGGCAGTTAGAGTTAAGCATTCCCAGTGGTTAGAGTTCTTGACCAGCTGGGCCCTAATAAGCTTGTCCTGAGTTTGCTCACAGGGCCTGCTTATCATGTGGTAAAGTGGGGTTCATGTGGTAATGTGGGGCCTGACTTCAAAATCTGGCTCTTCACTTCCCCCTTTTCTCTTTGGTACCTTGGGAGCCAATCATGGCTCCATTCTGTCCATTTCAATGGCTTGCATGTCTAGGGGATGATATAGAGATAAGGCATGGGCCCAAAGTAATAACCAAAAAAAAAAAAAAAAAAAAAACCTCTGGTCCCTTGGTTTTTTTTGTGTTTTTTTTTTTTTTTTTTTTTTTTTTTTTTTTTTTTTTTTTTTTTTTTTTTTGCCAGTCCTGGGCCTTGGACTCAGGGCCTGAGCACTGTCCCTGGCTTCTTCCCGCTCAAGGCTAGCACTCTGCCACTTGAGCCACAGCGCCGCTTCTGGCCGTTTTCTGTATATGTGGTGCTGGGGAATCGAACCTAGGGCCTCGTGTATCCGAGGCAGGCACTCTTGCCACTAGGCTATATCCCCAGCCCGGTCCCTTGGTTTTAAAGGGGGGCTGATGGGTGAAGATCATCCATCTTCTATAGCTTCTTCAGGCTGACTGAGGGATGTTGACCTTACCTAGCCAGGAACCTATAACCTTACTTTACCAAGGGACTGCAGGATTACTTCAAACTGGAAAATAACTTTCAGCTATACAGACTTACCATTAGCTGTATAGTTTTAAGATCCAAATGTCAGCAACAAAATACATAAACTTCTCAGCTGTGCTCTAAGGGTTGGGTGGCTATACCCATATTCCTGAGCAAGCCCAAAACTACCAATGCCTTCTTGCTTGCATGGGACTTTTCAGGAATCCTGCTAGTTGCTAAAATAAGGGGGTCACCCCACTTTGGAGTGAGCTGCCAAAATAACATCAACATTAGCCAGGGTAGCAAGGAAAGAAGGCAAAAAGAAAATTATAACAATATTCAGTCTAACTTTCTTTTCTTGAGGTGAAGGTGAAGGCGGCTGAGTCGGGTGCTTGGAGACCTCCCATGTTCCACCACGATAGTCGTCGTCCAGGGCAAAGGGGTCAGCTGGCCTGGCGTAGGAGCAATGGACCCAAGTGGCGATGCCGTCTACCTTGAGGGCGGTGGGAGTAGTCAGTAGCACCATGTAGGGTCCCTTCCACCGTGGTTCTAAGGATTTAGGGTTAAGCCTCCAGACGAACACCCAATCCCCTGGTCTGAATAAATGGGGGGTAGGGACAGAAGCGGAATCATATAATGCCTTAAGTTGGGGCCACATATTCTTGTGCACGAGCTGCAAATAATCAAGTTTACACAATAATTCAGTACCATCCAAATCAGCAAGCAATTCAGTCCAAAGGCTAGGGATAATGGGCGGGGGGGGGGGGGGGGGGGGGGTACCCGTACATTATTTTGAAAGGAGTAAAGCCAAGCTGATAGGGAGAATTTCTTACTCTAAGCAAAGCAAAAGGAAGGAGTGACACCCAGTCTGCGCCAGTCTCTAAGGCCAATTTAGTTAAGGTCTCTTTTAGAGTGCGATTCATTCTCTCTACCTGTCCTGAACTCTGGGGTCTATAAGCACAATGCAATTTCCAATCTGTCCCCAGTGCAGCGGCTATTCCCTGACTTACTTTTGAGACAAAGGCCAGTCCATTGTCCGACCCAGTGGTGGATGGGAAGCCATACCTGGGTAGGATTTCTTCCAGGATCTTCTTAGCTATTACATTCACAGTCTCATGCTTTGTTGGATAGGCTTCAACCCATCCTGAAAAGGTGTCTACAAAAACTATCAAATATTTGTATCCAAATTTTCCAGGTTTAATTTCTGTGAAATCTACTTCCCAATACACGCCTGGCCTATCCCCATGGAGGCGAGTTCCTTTAGTAACTTGTTGACTGAGGGCATTGGTAAGCTGACAGGCATTGCAATTTTTAACAATATCTTCAAAAAGTTGATCTCCTTATCTAATTTTCACTTTGGAGTATCAGAGCAAGTCCTTCATTCTTCAGGTTCCCATGTGAGAAGCTCGGTGGATTCTCTTAAGGATACCCTTACCCAGCCCTTGTGGCAAGATAATTTTCCCTTCACCAGTTTTCCACCAGTCATTGTTTCCTTCTCTGTCTGGGGTTTTGTGGGCCATGGGAATTTTCTTTATCCACTTCAAGTGTTCTTGGGAATACTGAAACACAGGAGGCAAAGCTCGTGGCCCTGGGTCTACTAGAGTCAATACTTCTGCTCTGGGCTGGAGGGCTGCTTCCTTAGCTGCCTGGTCGGCCAGATTATTCCGTCTAGTCACCGAATCAGCTCCCTTTTGATGACCCAGACAGTGCATAATGGCAATCTTTGCTGGTTCCCATAGGGCCCGGATGAGGCTTAAAATCTCCTGCTTGTTTCTAATATCCTTTCCTTCGGCTGTCAGTAGCCCCCTCTCTTGGTAGATGGCTCCATGGACGTGTATGGTGGCAAAAGCGTACCGACTGTCCATATAGATATTTAATCTCTTTCCTTTTCCCATCTGTAAGGCTTTTGTTAGTACCACTAGTTCTGCTCTTTGTGCAGAAGTCCCCTGAGGGAGTGCCTCTGCCCACACTATCTCAGTGTCCATAGTAACCGCCGCACCCGCATACCTTTTTCCATCCCGAATGAAGCTGCTGCCATCGGTGAACCAGGTGTGCTCGGCATGTGATAGCGGCAAATCCAGCACGTCTGGCGGAGGCTATGTGTTTGGGCCAGGATCTGCTCACAATCATGCAGAGGTGCTTCCAGATCCAGATCCGGCAGCAGAGTTGCTGGGTTTAATGCTGTAGGTACACAGAAGCTGATACATGCCGGGTTAAGTAACAAGGTCTGGTAATGGGCCATGCGGGCATTGCTCATCCATGGGTCAGGCAGTTGTTTTAGCACCCCCTCTAGAGCGCGTGGAGTGGCCACAGTCAGGTTCTGTCCCAGAGTCAACTTATCTGCATCTTTTACCAAGAGGGCTACTGCAGCTATTATTCTTAAGCACGGAGGCCACCCAGCGGCGACAGGATCCAATTTCTTGACAAGTAGGCGACTGGTCTTCTCCAGGGCCCAATTGGCTGGGTGAGCACCCCTTTTGCTATTCCTTTATTCAGCCACAAACAATGTGAATGGTTTATTCACGTCAGGTAGGCCTAAGGCTGGGGCTTCCAGAAGGCTTTTCTTGATTGCCTCAAAGGCTTTTTGCATCTGCTCAGTCCAGTGAAATTCTGGGAGGTTTTTGGTGGCTTCATATAGAGGCTTGGCCATCTCAGCGAACCCAGGTATCCACAGCCGGCAAAAGCCCGCTGTTCCCAGGAACTCTCTGACTTGTCTGGCTGACTTAGGCACAGGGATTTTCAGCACAGTCTTTACGTGCATCTGACAGCCAATGCTTGCCCTCTTTTAATATGAAGCCCAGATAGGTGACTTCAGGTTTACAAATTTGTGCCTTTTTAGTGGAGACCCTATAGCCCAAATTGCCAAGAGTCTTTAAGAGCCTAGCTGTTCCCTTTAGACAGCTATTTTTGTCTGGAGCAGCTATTAACAAATCATTTACCTATTGCAATAGACTTATTCCAGTATTTTTGGAGCGGTACTCACTCAGGTCTTCATGTAACGCCTCATCAAAGATGGTAGGCAAATTCTTGAATCTTGAGGCAGCCTGGTCCAGGTCAATTGACCACTTATCCCGATTTCAGGATAGTGCCAAGTAAATGCAAAGTAGCTTTGGCTCTGTGGGGCTAAGGGCAGGCTAAAGAAAGCATCCTTTAGATCCAACACAGTATACCACACATGGCTCGGTGACAGGGAGCTCAGCAGGGTATACGGGTTTGGGACTGTTGGATGAATGTCCATTACTCTCTTGCTAACTTTTCTCAAGTCTTGCACTGGTCTGTAATCATTAGAATTAGGCTTTTTTGCAGGCAACAGTGGAGTATTTCAGGCTGACTGGATGGGCTTCAGAACTCCTAAATCTAACAATTTTCTGATGTGAGGAGTGATCCCCTTCTTTGCTTCTAGTGTCATAGGATACTGGCGAACTCTTACTGGGTCAGTGCCGGCTTTTAGTTCCACAAAGATTGGAGGACGATGTTTTGCCAATCCCATTCCCCCAGTTTCTGCCCATGCTTGGGGAAACGCCCGTAGCCACTCATTTTCCAGATACTCAGGCTTGGGATGCTGGTATAGCCTATACTCCTCTTCTAACTTACTAGTTATCAGTATACTAACAGGTTTTTCTCTTGAGTTCATCACAGAAGCCCCACTGCCTGTGAACTGTATCTGAGCTTTCATTCTTGTTAAGAGATCATGTCCAAGCAATGGATAGGGGCAGTCAGGGATGACTAAAAATGAGTGGGTTACCCGGCCCACTCCCAAGTACACTGTTCTTTGGGTAGTCCATTTATAGGGTTTAGTGCCCATCGCACCTTGGACCCATGTTGTTTTAGTGGACATCGGCCCTTTCGGGGCTAGTAATACTGAATTTTCTGCTCCTGTATCTACCATGAACATGACTGGATTCCCCTCCACTTTCAATGTTATCTTGGGCTCAGGGAGGGGGTCTGAGCCCCAACTCCCTCAGTCACTATCCTCAGCCAACTCTAAGGCTGGCAACACTCTTGATCCTACTTCCTGTTTTTCCTCCTTTTTCTTGGCTAGCTCTGGGCAGTTTTTGATCTAATGCCCATCCTCCTTGCAATAGGCACACTGATTCTTCCCCACTCTTGATTGGGGTTTGGGCTTCTGCTCCTTACTTGGAGAGGAGGACTGTCTAAAGTTTCCTGCCTGCACAGAGTTCAGGATTTCCCTGAGGTCCTTGTATTGTGCCTGTTGTTGCTCCAAAATTCTAGCCAAACTCCTTTCTTTAACTCTGTTCCTCTTTTCTTGCTCGATTCCATGTTCTTTGTCGTTCCTTTCCTATCTTTGTTCTCCTGTTTCTCTCGTATTATAAACCTTTCCAGCCACTGCTACTAGATTCCTAACAGATTTTTCACCAAGCCTATCTAGAGCTTGCAACTTCCACTTTATGTCCGCTGAGCTTGATTTATGTAGGCAAACATAATCATCTGAGCAGATTCCTGGGCCTCAAGATCATACGGGGTGTATTGACTAAAGGCTTCCAAGAGCCGCTCAAGGTATGCTGCTGGACTTTCACTTTCTCCCTGTCTAATATCATAAACTTTGGCCATATTGGTAGGTTGGCGAGCCTCCGCCTTGAGACCTGCCAACAAAGCCTGGCGATAGACAAGGAGTCGGTCCCTACCTTCAGCCCTATTTTAGTCCCATGCTGGCCGGGTCTCCGGAAAATAGGTGTCAATCAAGGCAGGATTCATGATGGGCATTTCACTGGGGCCGGGGATAAGTCTCCGGGCCACTTCTTGGATACGATTTCTCTCCTCAGTGGTGAAAAGGACCTGTAAAAGCTGTCTACAATCATCCCAAGTGGGCTGGTGAGTGAAAAGTATAGTTTCAAACAAGCGAATTAGTTCCCTCCAGGTGTCTATATAAGGAATCTGGTCTAGCCTGAACGAGGAGCGTCGCTTAGGCTTTGTAAAGTCCTGATCTTCATTATGTCAAAGCTCCCCTCAGGTGGCCAATTAGCTCTCTCAAGGGTGGGCCATTCTGACATTCACAGGGTGATCCATTTTTCCTCCTTAAGGGCCACACCTCGGTTCTGAGCTATCTCCTTGACCTCCCTCCAGTGAGCTAGAGTCAAATCTAGGGGGCTAGATGGAGGTCCCCAAGATAGAACGTTACCCATAGCTCTGATCATCAGTTCGAAGGGCTACAAAAAAAAAAAAATTAATACAAAAGGAGGAAAACACAAGCCTGAGAACAAGAAAAGTTGGGGATCTCCCAAATTGGCCCACGACCTCCTGCAAGGGTGCAAAAGGAGTGGATCCAAGTTCAAGGCGGGGTTCCAGGGGTCCTCCTTCAAGGGTGGAGAGTCTGGGGCATCCCCCAGTCTCCCCAGGGTTGCCAAGTAAGCACGTCCACTTTGACAACTCCTTCAAGAAATAAGCAAAAGCAAAAAGGACAAACAGACACATTACAGGACAAGACAAATGAACAGGGCTGTTTTCTTACCTTCGGAGTCTGGGGTCTCAGGGGTCTCTGGGGCTATCCCAGATGAGCCCCCAAATGTTATGCCAAGTCACGAAACGACCACCAAGAAGACCACCGAGACTCAGACATTCCGAAGTGCAAAAGCAAGGCTTTATTCAGGCAGGCTGCAACTCAGGCCTCATCCTACCCACTGACACAGCAGAGGTTAGAAGGAAGCCCCGAGCTGCGATTGCACAGGGCTTATAAAGGCAAAAAACAAAGTTACAGCCATCAGGTGTTCAAGCAAGCAAGATTAGGACACAGGTACAAATCTGATTGGCTCAGGGCTCAAGGCACTCTGGGGGCGGTTAGAGTTAAGCATTCCCAGTGGGTAGAGTTCTCGACCAGCTGGGCCTAATAAGCTTGTCTTTAATTTGCTCACAGGGCCTGCTTATCTCAGGTTCACGTGGTAAAGTGGGGTTTGTGTGGTAAAGTGGGGCCTGACTTCAAAGTCTGGCTCTTCAGTACTACCTTTCCCCTGCAACTGTCTGAGGAGTATCAGATATTCCATATGGAAGCCATTAAATGTCCCTCTCCCACTGTGAAACCGTAAAAATTCATAAAGGTAGAGAACCAAAACTTGACCTTCATACCAAACAATTGCCCAGGACAAGTTGCCCAATTTTCTATATGGACCCAAACACCAATCTGAAATTGCCGCTACAAAGCCAGCAGTCAGTATGATGCTCTGTGAACCTTAATCTAGGTCATGTCACACCTACTATAAAAGTGGCATGTGTGGTCCTCAAAACAGAAGCTTTACTGACTATAGCATCAGACACTTGAGTCTGTTTCTAAATATAAATTTGAAAAAAAGGAAGCAGTATTTTCCCATTGTGTGCCCTTTACAAAGATAAGACTTGTTGCTTTAAAAGAGAAGATCAAAAAGAACAAGCAAGAATGCACTAAGACCTCAAGTAGAACAAAATCCATAATGAGAATTCCATTTTCCATCTTATTTACAGATTCCTAGTTCTTGACATCTGCCCTTATGATAAAGAGGTGGTAGGTCTTTCTGCTCCATTTGATGTACATCATTCTGAAACACGGACCTAAGCTAACCATACATAGTAGAACATGACCCAGTCATCACAGCCACAAAAACTTTTAAAAAATAGTTTCTTTCAAATCTTCTTCACTAAATCATTTATCTTAGTTGTGCACAAAATCAGTATCACCCCCCCCTAATGAGTTTGTATCCCTTGTTCCCATCAAACCATCTTCTCCTTGGTAAGAATTCTAAAAAAGATTCAATTCCAAGTAGCAGAGAGGAGAAATAGAAACCCTAAATTATCCAGAAATAGCCTATGAATAATATTCAATGAACTGTATCTTATGCCATTAAACCAACCTTACCCATTACTACCTCCCATTTACCTGGCTTGGCATGTCGTCTGCTTCATTCACTTTGGGAGAAGCCACAGACTGCTTACTAGAAAAGTCAACTCCATTCCCAGACCCAACTATACTCTCGTCAGAAAGACAACCGAAGAGAAGATGATCTAAAAAACTCATTTCTGGCTGTGTTGTTCAGAAAGCAGTAAAGTTTTGTACATCCCCATAGATGGGATGCCAAGAAATTGGGGGTGCTGAGTGCAGAACTACTGGTTAGAAGATGACCTTTCATTGTCTGAAAGCCAACTAAATACCTTTCATACTTCCTTTCTATACTTCGCAATTCACCAACTGCAAAAGTAAAGCCAGCTGCTTCTACTGGAGACCTAGACTAATTTGACTTGGAATCACTTGCTGCTTTTTGACCATCCCTATATAACTTGAACAGACACACACATGAACACACGCACATACATACACACCTGTGCCCAGTGTGCATGTGCATTCATTGTATGCATTTTCAAATGTTTAACAAAATCAAACAGCACTGGCTAAGCCATACTAGAGTTTAAACAGTGGAAGCAATTCGGAGCTTCTCTAGATCTACAAGTCTCTCAAATTGCTAGCACCAACTAGCAATTGCCTGTCCTTCCTTTTGTCACCTCCGAACAGTGGCTGATGTTTACGGGTTGGAGGCTAGGATATAAATAAGGATCTCCATGGCCAGAAAAAGGCCTGTGACACCTCCCTTTCCCCACCACCAAAACTAGCTGAGTGGTGGCGATTTGTCGAAGGCTTGGACGCAGGTCTCAGAGGTGAAAGGAGCGTGGAATAGCCCACTGTACTGCCTTACCCACAGCATAGGATAATATTAATTAGTCATCATCCTTATTATTCAGTCAAAATATGCCAGACTGAAATAAATTACATTCTTAGCACATATTTCACACCCCTGGATCAAGTCTTGCAAGGGTTTTCTTTTATTATTTATAAGATCATGTGCTGTCTTCCTGCGGAAAATGAGATGGTCTGCATGAGGGAAAAGGTAAAAGAAATGCAGAGAAATGAAACAATCAGACATTCCCTAATGATATTTAAAAATAGAAACTTTGCTACTGTTACATACAGCATGTTCCATCTTTTGAGATTTAATGGCTCTCTTGTGGTTTAATGGAGAATTACTTTCAGTAATTGATTATTAAAATTTAAAATTGCTAACCATCTTCATTATTAGATGAGCGAACATGTTATCCTTGTAATTAAAAAAGCCCAAGACTCACTTTCATCCTGTTGACAGAACAGGCAGACTGTCTCCACACTGAGACTTGATGGTTGCAGGCTTCTTGTTTGACAAAAATAGCCAGCCAGTCATTTGATGATGAAAATGCAGAACATCCACAGAGACTGAGCAGAAAATATAATGAACAAAAAATAATAAAATAATAAAAAGCCCTACAAGCTAATTAAAGTTTTCAGTCCTGACTCATTAAATGCTATGCATCACTTATGTGATATTTCTATGTAATGGGCTCAAGTAGCATAAAGCACTGTCACAGTCTCCCTCCACATGCCCCCAGAAGGAAACACAACCCTTTCTCCTCCATGAACAGCAGTATTTGCCTTTCAACATGTCACCCCAAATGTTTACAGCTACTACAATTTTTGGATTTGGGCAACAAACTATACCAAGAGAGCAGTAAGCAAGTATTCTAAGTAAGATGCCCTGATGTCTGTGAATATCCACAAAGTTCCTCTGGGAGCACCAAAATATGAGCACCCAACATCCACCTCCACAGAGGAAGAGCTTTGCCACTTTTTAAATCCACACATGCAGGGCGGGAGCTTTGTCTGTTGGAAGGTTTGCATTTCCCTGCAAGCTTTCATCATATTACTGTCTATTCTGTGATACTAACACTCAAGGATTTCCAAAAGAAAATTTTTACAATGGTCACTGAAAAAAAAAATAAGCCTATCCAAGAAAAGACTTTTCTACAACTCAAGTAAAGGACAGTTGTCAGCTTTCAGGGAAGGGAAATCTAACATATTTGTGAGATACAAATGTGACTGAAGCAAAGATTTGGCTTCATGAAAACTGGTTGCAGAAATCAAGGAAAAATGTACCTGCAAAAATCCTTGTTTCAAGGATCTGTTTTTTAAAATTAACTCATCAATGAACTGCCAATATTCTGCTAAGATCCAGTCCCTCAAGGATGTCCTTTCTGATTCAACCCAGCCAACCTTGATTATTCTTTAATGCAAATCACCACCCTACCCTTTGTCCACATTCAATGACTAAGATATCACTGGGCAGTATTTAGATCATGCTGTGAAGTTGTTCTCCTGTGTTTGTCCTTGTGTTTGTCTTCCCAATTAGATTATACATCTCTCAAGAGTGAGAGCAATTCCTTTTATTCTTCTGCTATTTTCACTTATCAACGGTGTCTTACCCGACACCATGCACCACAGACACCAGATTTACCACCCATCTTATTTGCTTACAGGGTTGGATGTGGAAGTTTGACAAGAAGCTTAGCCCTTTTATTCTAATTAAATATAACCTTGAATTTAGGTGGCATATCAATATAACCTTGAATTTAGAACTCATACAGATGAGATCAGCTTTTCTCAACCATGGAATTATTTTCTCAATGTTCTTCAGCATGGTAAATAGCAAGCCCCATTTTATATACACATGAGATAAGTAAATTCATCACTTCAGTGGACATCAGAGTGTATTTCTCTGAGCTTCTTGAGAAAAGCTAATCTAGCTTGTTCTTTCAGGTTACCGTCAACAAGTTCACAAAGTCATTTACAATAAGAAAAGGCCTTCCACCTTTCCTGGTCTTTCTGGCTTTGTGAAAGTGACCATTTATCCTGAAATATAAAATGCCAACTCATTTTAAAGATTGTAACCATGTGATCACCACTCCCATTATCACTTTCTGATACCTAAACAGTATGGCATCTTAATATTCCGATGAATATTGATTTTTTTTTTCAGACAGGAGAGAAAGTTTATTACTGAACTGCTGGCCTGTGGCCAAGGTGATGCATGGCTGGAGAGAAGGGTCGAACCCTCTCCCTGCCTTTTCTAAGGCAGGGGAGGAGGGGGAGCAAATGGGTTTGCATGTGACCTCAGGGAAGGGGGAAATAGCAGCCTCCAGGTATGCCTGTTACCCAGGATACTGGGCGGAGGCTTAACTAGGTGGGGGCATCTTCATGGAGCCCTCTCAGGATGGACCTTACAATCCAGCTTTTTAATAATTATGAAAAAGGACAAAGACTCTCTCTGGCTGCTTCCTGCTGGAAAGAGACATCAACATTAGGGGTAAAGGTGGAAATGTGGCCCCTCCAAGAGAAGGTGAGCAGCAGCTGTCCCTTGGTGGTAGATGCCAGTCCTTGAATAAAGCCTGGAAGAACTCTCATGAGGCAGGGACTGCACCAACAAATACTTGCCAGAATTCTGCAATGACAAAAGTCAATAGATGTGATGAGAGTTTTAGCACATATCACAGCTAACAATTATGCACCAATTTAACAAGCTTTGTCTTGCATCAATTTAAGACATAACCATATCATCTTCTCCCTACTCTGTTTCTTCAATTAATATCAATAGTAATATTTCCAACCTCCATCAAGTAACAATATTAAATTATAAATGTGATAACAGTATAATTCAGATTTGAATATTTTACTACCTTTTGGCACTGAGCAGAGTGTTTTTAATATGTAAGAAGCATAGTTAAAAATTAGCTGAATACAAAATAAAATGAAGAGGATGGCCACACTCTGGATTATTGTACACTTCTTGATTTCTTTTATATGTAATTGAAACAGTCAAAAAAGTATACTTGCGGGGCTGGGAATATGGCCTAGTGGCAAGAGTGCTTGCCTCCTACACATGAAGCCCTAGGTTCGATTCCCCAGCACCACATATATGGAAAAAGGCCAGAAGGGACGCTGTGGCTCAGGTGGCAGAGTGCTAGCCTTGAGCGGGAAGAAGCCAGGGACAGTGCTCAGGCCCTGAGTCCAAGGCCCAGGACTGGCCAAAAAAAAAAAAAAATTATACTTGCTAAGAGTTTAGAAAACACTTCTTGGACAATTGACAATTCATCTCTAACAGAAAAGTTGTGATCTTCCACTTCAGTTGATAGCAATTCCATAGTTTCAGTTTCTCAGGATATATTTCTGAGTCATCCTGTATCTCTCTCTCACTCTCTCTCCCCCTCCGCCCCCGTAACTGTCTCTATCTCTCATTGAATTTTTCTACTCATTATGTCAAGTCTTCTATCACAATAGATGCAGATAGTTTCTCAATTTCTTTAACACTACCATTTTGTTCTAAAATATCACCACTATGGTTCCTTACCATGGGCAGAATAGAAGTATGCTCTCTTGCTTTTTTTATTGTTCAAATGTCACTTTATTATTAAACCTTAGGACATGTACTAATACATTTTTATACAGTTACCTTAATGGATAAATTTGTGTAAGTCATTCTGAATGGAGAAATTAATGACGTTAGAAGGTAGTTTATGAATGCACACAGTTTTTAGAAATGCTATGGTTTCCCTGAAAATACATCTCTTGTTGTAGGTTCTTCCTGCAGCATTTCTTTACTCTTCTGCAAGTGCCATGAAGGAATTTTCTCAGAAAGTTACAAATGGTAGGTAGGGATGGTTTGTTCTGCTCCAGTTTTGATTCTATATTGATTTGATTTTCTTCATCTTTCTGCAAGGAACAAGGCAGAAGAAGGGAGGAAGAAAAGAAGGAAGGAAGGAAGGAAGGAAGGAAGGAAGGAAGGAAGGAAGGAAGGAAGGAAGGAAGGAAGGAAGGAAGGAAGGAAGGAAGGGAGGGAGGGAGGGAGGGAGGGAATGAGGGAGGGAGGGAATGAGGGAGGGAGGGAAAGAGAGAGAGAGGGAAGGAGGGAGAGAGAGAGGGAAGGAGGGAAGGAGAAAGGGAAGAAGGGAGGGGAGGGAAACAGGGAAGCAGGGAGGGATGGGAGGGAGGGAGGAAAGAGGGAGGGGAAGGGAGGGAGAGAAGAAGAAAGGGAGGGAGGATGAGAGACAGAAAAAGAGAAGCAAGCAAGGAAGAAAGCGAGGGAAGGAAGGAAGGAAGGAAGGAAGGAAGGAAGGAAGGAAGGAAGGAAGGAAGGGAATGAGGGAGGGAGGGAGGGAAAGAGAGAGAGGGAAGGAGGGAGGGAGAAAGGGAAGAAGGGAGGGGAGGGAAACAGGGAAGCAGGGAGGGATGGGAGGGAGGGAGGAAAGAGGGAGTGGAAGGGAGGGAGAGAAGAAGAAAGGGAGGGAGGATGAGAGACAGAAAAAGAGAAGCAAGCAAGGAAGAAAGCGAGGGAAGGAAGGAAGGAAGGGAGGGAGGGAGGAAGGGAGGAAGGGAGGGAGGGAGGGAGGGAGGGAGGGAGGAAGGGAGGAAGGAAGGGAGGGAGGGAGGGAGGGAGGGAAGGAGGGAGGGAGAAAGGAAAGGAGGGAGAGAGGGAGGGAGGGAGGGAAGGAGGGAAGGAGAAAGGAAAGGAGGGAGGGTAGGGAAGGAGGGAGGGAAGGAGGGCGGGAGGGGAGGGAGGGAGGAAAGAGGGAGGGGAAGGGAGGGAGGGAAGAAGGGAGGGAGGGAGGGAGGATGAGAGACAGAAAGAGAGAAAAGCAAGGGAGGGAGGGAGGGAAGGAAGGAAGGAAGGAAGGAAGGAAGGAAGGAAGGAAGGAAGGAAGGAAGGAAGGAAGGAAGGAAGGAAGGAAGGAAGGAAGGAAGGAAGGAAGGAAGGAAGGAATGTGCCAGACCGATGCCCCCCACCCCACCCCCAGAAACCACCAAGGAGCCGACCTGATGCAAGGACAAGAGAGTCGTTTAATTCAGCTGGAGCTGGTCCCACAACTGTCCCTGGCAGTGGCTATGGGGTCCTGAGCCCCACTTCTTTGTTCAGCAGGGTTTTTATTGACCATAGGGTTGGGGGGGGGGGTGATAGCCACGACAATGCCTTTGTGTTTGGGTGGGGGTTCGCGGGCTTACACCTGACTGGCCAGGTAAGCTGTCTGTGACTCATTGTCTAGGAGTGTGTTCCTAAGCCTTTGAGCAGGGGGAGGGACTAGGGAGATAGTGGGAATGGAGTCAGCTTCTGTCCTCTTTTGTTGGCCAGATCTGACCCCCACATTACAGAAAGAAGGAAGGAAGAAGTGAGGGAGGGGACAGAAGAGAGGGAAAGAAAGTAGAATGAACAAAAGTGAAAAAGACTTTCATTTGCTACTTCTTTGTGATAAGATTTATCAGAATGAAAAAAATATATCATTAAGCTGCAAAATAATTTCCTTCCAGCTTTTGTTTTTATTTATATTTGAATTTTCCAAAATTTCCTACACATTAAACTATCCTGGCAGCAGCATAACTGGTAACCGCCTGTTAGCATTAAAATCACTTCTGAACACATTTCAATTTCCCAATCCTTCCAACGTAACATGTTATGGCTGGAGTTGACAAAAGCTAATTTTTATATTTGAAGAAAATCCTTTGTGTTAAGAAATTCCCTGATGGAAGATTTCATAGGTTTAAGATGAACAACTTACAAGCCCAGGACTGTGGTTCACACCTGTAATCTATGTGGAAGGCTGAGCTTATTGATGAATCCAGGTGAGTCCTACCAAGACAAAGTTCTCAAGGCCTCTGCTAAATGAAGAGCTGGATGCTGTGGTGCATGCTTGTTATTCTGCTTACCAGAAAGCCTAATAGACCTGAATTCCATTCACAGGAGTGCCCAGACAAGAAGGGCGACCCTAGCTCAAAAATAACAATGAAAAAATTAGGCTGGAGGTATGGCTTAGAAGGAAGTGTGACTGCTTAGCATCTAGAGGTCCTGAGTTAAAACTCCAGTACCACCAAAAAGAAAGGAAAGCAGGAAGGAAGAAGGAAGGAAAGAAGGAAGGAAGGAAGGAAGGAAGGAAGGAAGGAAGGAAGGAAGGAAGGAAGGAAGGAAGGAAGGGAGGGAGGGAGGGAGGGAGGGAGGGAGGGAGGGAGGGAGGGAGGGAGGGAGGGAGGGAGAGGAAATCCATTGAAATTGGAACTATGTGTTGCAATGGCTGGTTCACCATTTTATACATGAAGACTAAAGACCTAATGAGATGAAATGATTTTTCCCAAGGCAGTTTATTTCCAGCAAAGCTGGGAGTTAAAGTTCCAATTGTTGGCTACATCCTTCCATTCCTTCTACCTTACAGATTTCTGCATGTTCTTCATCGCTGCATCTTTTTGATGCACAGAGAAAAATCACAACTAATGTCATCACTGCTACCCATGAAGTTAAAACTCAAGATTTAAATCCCAAAAGGTTAACATTAAAGTAATCTTAGACATAAAGACACTTAAAACACATCTAATTTGTAATTCAGTCTTTATTTTTATAACTATCAGCTCATTCTCTCTTCAAAACAATGCACTGAAAATGGCATGACATAAACATTAATAATAGCATCAAAATAATACTGAATGCTCCCTGGGAGGTAATCAGAAAAGAAAAATCACCGTGACTTCTTACATAAACTTGATGTCCCTCTCATCAAACCAAGTGGTTTGATGGCTTAACCTATACATATGTATGTATGTGTTTATACATATATATGTAATTATATGTTTTTCCTTTCGGTTCTGAGATTCATATTTGGAATCCACTAATGCTCTTTGCTGTATTCCATGTGTCAGCGCAGACAAAAGCCATCACAGGGTTCAGGAAATGGCAGAGAGTGAATAATTAAAATCGGCCATCAAGACATTGACATGTCACTCACTAGTAACACAGAGGGACGGGATGCCAATAGTACTTTCTAAATATGCCACCAAGGGAGGGATTTCTGCGTCCTTAATAAAATTGGTCCCCATACATAATGGATACTACCAGTGGGTAGCGTTCTCTACTACACAGCTTATGTCAAAATTATGAAGAAAAACTAAAAGAAATAAAGGATATTGTCCATTTACTATTGAAGCCAGCCACTGACTATTCTGTGAAATTTGAACGAAGTCAGGCAGGACCTTGGCCAGAAGTGTATCCTCGATAGCTGTCACATTATCTGACATTCCACCATTATTGACTATGTCATTTCTGGTGTGAATATGTTTTAGGCCCTAAGCAAACGCATTAAATTGCATACCGTGTTAAAATAATCTACTATCTTCATAAATTAGACCTTTAGTTATTGGAACACAGGATAAATCAGAGCTTAGGAAAGGAAGAGTAAAGAAAAAATTTAAAATACAGTATATTTGCTTATACTCTATATGCCCATGTATGGAAAATTTTGCCTAGGATTGTCAAACATGTAGGAGACTGTTGAACAGAACTTTTCTAATTGACTCCAAATGAGCATCAGGACTGACAAATGAAATAATAAACAACAAATACCCACATTCCAAATAAAATCTCTAGTCCACCAGACTAGAAGGTGGTCTGACCACAGCACTATGGGAGTTTAACTTTCGTTTTGTTTTTCTGGTACCACTACTGGGGCTTGAACTAAAGGCCTCCTGGTCTTAGTTTTTTTTGCTCAAGACCAATGCTTTGTTATAGATCACTGCTTGCTTTTTGATGGTTAACTGTCATGGACTTTCCTATGTGAGCTAGTTTCAGACAAGATTCAGATTTCAGCCTCTGAGTAGCTAGAATTACAAGCATGAGCCTACAGGTACATGGCAGGAATTTTATATTTTTGACAAATATTTAGAGCCTTGTTTCTAGAAAGAAGTCTAGAACAGACGATTTGCAGAAATGGTCAAGTTAGTTTACCCCTGCTGATGTGAGGAAGACCCTAATTTTTTTAACCAATCTGAGACCCATAAGTTTTTAACTCTAGAGAGGCACTCCTATATTTTGTTTGATAAAAGTTCAAATATTATGATAAGGCCACCTACTCAGAAGACCTCTCTAACTGACTCAAGGTCCCTTTGAGCATAATGCTCACATTACCACAACATTTAACTAACAAGTGAGGGCTTAGAAGTCACTTGATTCATTTAGTGTGAGACTACATAAACAACATATACAAAACAAAGCACTATGAAAAAGTTTGTGCAGCAAAGTGATCATGAAAAGTCTGTGGCCCCCACATGTCACACTATCCCCGCAAACACTCCCAAGCCTCCATAGCCACAGTCTGAGGGACTTGTTCAAGAGGGCTACAGAGGCCTGGGGCATGCTGGGAGTCTATTGTTCATGACAGGACATGGCCAGGAATCACCATGTCCACACTTTACAGTTTCTCTTCACTTGACCTCTAGTAAATGAGAAAGAAAAAGTTTCCCCAAACCCCTAACAGAAAATTCTGCTTGGGATTCAATACAACCTAGGCCAGGTTTAAAACAATTCACTATTTTGCAGAGAAGGAAGAAAGGGGTAAGGAAAAGCCCTGACCACCCAATGGAACCTGTCTTATACTCTTTCTGAAAAACCCTTCTCAGTCATGCAGGGCTGTGGTGCAAACCAGGAAAGAGTGGCACTTTTAAAATATAGACTTTTTTTTGCACTAAACCCAATGGAACAGATTCTACAAACCTAGACAGGAAGAGTGAGGAAAGACTCTGTTGGTTCACTGGAACTTCCTAGCACTTCATAAATGTCAATAAACACGGGTGTAAGGGGTATATGATGTTCCACTCTATTTTCCTACAAAAGCTGCAACTGGCGGAGAGTTTTAAAATCAAAGAAGAAGAAGGAAATACTTGAGTCTCTTGAGAAAGGCTAGACCATTTTCAAAGACAGTAGATAACTGCTAAGGAAGGGAGGGGGGCCAAGGGAGCTCCGGTGCCCTGAAGCCAATTGAATAATCTGTTTCATTGACATAATTATTAAATCATTGATTAGTGTGCTGAGTGATCTGTATCGTTGTCTTTATTACAGGTGAATTGTAGTTATTGCCAGCTGTTTCTGTGGTACGTTCTTCAGCGGCAGAAAAGCTGGCAACATGCCCAGACGAAGCCTGGGCGCCCACCTCTTTAAAGTGTTGTGTGTGTTTTTTCTTTCCCCTAGTGAGTCCTTCTCCCTGTCATTACATGGCTTTCCAATGCTCTCATCATTACAGTAGAATCCATAAAAACCAAACGCAGAAACAAAGAGATAACTTATTGGCAACTAATGAAACACAGAAAGATCGTTCAAGCGGTGTAAATGGGAAAGAGCTGTGAACCAGTTTAAATTATCTGCCCGTGTTCCATTACCCCATTGTCAACACAGGCATGAGCTCCAGCATCTAAGCTTCCTAAAAATTCATACCGTCTTCAAAGGGAATACCAAATTCGAGAGACACAGGGTAAAAAAAGAGAAATAACTACAAAAGCAATACTTGTAAAACTGTTTGCTGTAAGTGAACTGAACAACTGGGGGGGGAGGGAAAGGGGGGAGGGAGGGGGCATGAGGGACAAGGCAACAAACAGTACAAGAAATGTATCCAATGCCCAACGTATGACACTGTAACCTCTCTGTACGTCAGTTTGATAATAAAAATTTGAGAAAAAAAAATTCATACCGTCTCTGCCTCAAATGTTCCACTCTTTTGTTGCTTCTACATCTTGAACCCTTTTGGACCATTGGCTTACTTTCTGTCTACTTGTCCAAATGTTCTTCATCAACTCAAGCTGGCTCCTCTCAAAGTTTCTCTAGGAAATATTTGGGAGATACTTTAGTTTCTTCTAAGCTTTCCTTCTGTTTAAAAACTTCCTTCAGTAATTGGGGCATCTACCAATCAGTCAGAAGATGCTGGGGCAAGAAATAATGCAACTCCATTTCACATCATAAGTAGATCACAGTCCTTCATCTTGATGTCAGGCAAGCATGCATTAACCCTTCAGCTCACTCCATAGCTGCCCCAGCCCTGACAGAGGACATGGAATTTGTTTGTTTTCTCCATACTGAGAATATAGACAAGGTGTGGTGTCAAAGAAACCACATGAAAAACTCTTAAGATATGCAACTATGGTTTTACTCTTGCAATGTTAGTCCTGTGAAACACAGGATTTTAACTTACAAAACAGAAATGGTGGCATCTTCCCCAGAGTGGGAGGTAGGCTCAGTACCTGGTCCACAGTAAATAACTAGTATAGGTGGACACTTTCTACTATTATCTGGTCCCCACTACAGGGCTCATTGTCACTGCTAACCTAGTGTCTTCTCTTCCAAGTATGTTTTTTGAGAATACCTGTAGTGCTATATGCAAAGTGATCTATACAGCTAGAATTATATACATAGACTATCATTTTTTTTAGCTTTTTCCCCCAAATATGAGCAGACTACAAGAAAACTAGTTGATTCTGTGAATGGAAATAGGAATGTAATGAACAAACAGGTAATTCCAGCAAGGTGATCATTTTCTATCGATGTGATGATATGACGTTACAAAATAAACCCTACTGATTTATATCCCAGATACATAACAGCCTTAAAAATCTAAGAAGGCTGATTCATTCATTAAATGTATCCACAGGGTCTGTGCAAGTCTCGAGGCCAGCATCCAGAGTTGCCAGATACAGCTTTAACAAAAATGGGTTGGAGCCACGTTTACCATACTAGAGGGATATGATTATGTCAACTCATACTTAAGAACCATGTTAGAGCTGGACACTGGTTAAGCTCACCTGTCATCCTGGATATTCAGAAGAACGAAATCTAAGGATGGATGTTCAAAGCTAGATTGGGCAGGAAAGTCTGTGAATCTCCTATCACCAATGAATGAGCAAGAAAATGGCTGAAAGTAGGGCTATGGCTTAAGTGGTAAAGCACTAGTTTGGAGCGAAAATGGTAAAGGCCCTGAATTCAAGCCCTAGTACAAGTGTGCGCGCACGCACACGCGCGCGCGCACACACACACACACACACACACACAAAAGGAAGAGGATTAGACTTAGCCCAAAAGTCAGGTTATTCTCCTTGACAGAGTACTAACCTATCATTGACCTAAAAATACACCTTTAATGAAAGCTGGAGGGACTTTTTAGTACTTTCATGACCTCACACTTTGCCACCCCATACCATTCAAAGGGCTGCTTGATATATGCATTAAAAGTTGCACATCCGTTTCTTTATTTAAACATCCAATCTTTCTTCTCCAAATCACACTTGTGATGCAAATAAAATCTCAAACTTTTCAAGTTGTTTCCTTTCTACATATAGTTAATGCAAAACCTCCAGTACCGAAGAATATATTAAATAATCAGGGAATTTTCAGTGCTGAAAGGAACCTGAGAGATCATTTAGTCTAGCCTCTTCATCTTAAGAGATAAGGAGACCCGTGTCTGTAGAGTCCAGTCAAAAGGGTAAACCTGAGTTCATTAAATCAGCTGAAAAGGGACCTGTTTTTGTTGTTAGAATAAATGATTAAATGATTCCAATTTCATGCTATCTCCTTTATTCAGAAAGTTTACCATTCGCCTTCTCCTTTTGTCTGTGTAACCATGACAATTGCTGGGAATAATATAGCTATCAGTATAAAAATAGCCTCATTAGCATCAACAAGGAGCTCGCCAATCAGCTTGAACCTATTAAAGGGCTGATAACCACCTTCCCCATCTTCTGGTGAGCAACACAGACGGTCTCTGAACTCCTCCCTCAGGCTGGGGCTCCTTCTTCTAAGAAGGCTGTGTCCATCACAGCTTGACAGCTGGGATTTACAAGTGGAATCCTGCCTGAGAAAGACCTGTGCTCAAGCAGGCTCAACCAGACCTTGCCCTGGGATTTCTGACCTGCCTCTGCTTTTGAGAACCCCTGATGTGATGTCTAAGCAAAAGCGAACATTTTCCCTCTGTGGATAGAGCAGAGGACAGAGAAAAAATTGCGTATAATTTAGAAATTGACACACCTATTAGTAAAAACCCTTTAGAAAGGGATGGCATTTGTTTGGGCTCTTCCTGTCAGGTTTCCCCTGTCACTCTTCATCCCACTGTGAAAATTTTGATGGTTTATGCTGATCTGTGTAGGTTTGTGTGCAACAAGAAACAGTGGATCAGAGTATTTCAGTGATATCTCTGCCTCCTCTCAAACAAATACCAACTAGATTCAGTGAAAATGAGGGATAGAATGAGGAATAGAACCATTCTGGCTCATGTTATCTGAATTTTTACTGAAAGAGAAGATGAAACTAACTTATCTGGTTGGGCACATAGAAGGAGGAAAATGATGAACCAACATTTCAACAAATTTGATTTGAACACATACCATAGCCTTAGAGACAGACAAATAGAATAACAAAGCGGAGTCAAGAAATAGATCCATAAAGTTCAATTGACTTTTGGAAAGGATGTAAAATAAGCTCAACACAGAAAAAAAGCAGAAGTTTTAACAAACAGTTGTAGAGCAACTGAATATGTTTCTATCAAAACAAAATGATTATTGGTTTAAAATTATCTTTTCTATTGTCTTTACATAGTTGCACAAGAGTTGCCATTAAATAAAATGGTTTATTGTTACAATATTCCTTGATCAGTGTCACCATATATAAAAGAAAATCCAGGCCAAGCACAAGTGGTTCACACCATTAATCCTAGCTACTTAGGAGGCGGAAATCTGAGGATCATGGTTTAAAGCCTACCTAGACAGGAAAGTCTGTGAGACTCTTATCTCCAATTAACCACCAAAAAGTCAGTAGAAAAGTTATACATATATATATCATATAGCTTTATAATATATATTCACAATATATCACATATCTACATAGAAAATTTCTCAAAGGAAATACAAGAAAAAGTATAATCTTGAATTGTTATAAAATAATGGATAATTCAGACTTCATCAAAATTACAACTTCAAAAGGGAATAAAAGCACATTCATAGACAGTGAACTTATTTGCAAGTCATATTTCTAGTAGGAAATTTTTATTCCAACACACACAAAAAACTCTTAAAATTTAGTAATCATAAATCAAATCTAATTCAAAAAGAGGAATGAAATATCTATATACCTACTTCATAAAGAGGATATAGTGAAAAGGAAAAAGCACATAATGGTGATGAGGGAAATTAAGGTAAAATCACAAGATCCATGTCATTATACCACTCTTTATATGTCTGGAATTAAAACTGTCCACCATTGGGGCTCGGAATGTGGCTTAGCAGTAGAGTACTTGCCTAGCACGCACAACCCCCTGGGTTCAATTCCTCAGCACCACATAAACAGAAGAAAAAAAAAAAGGTCACCACCCTCAATATTGTAGATGTTGTGCAACACCCAGAACTCTATACACTGAGGGAAAGAATAAGAGTTTTCTGTAGAGAACAATGTAGCCATCACTTCAATTTAGAAATTCTACTCATATATATTTCCCCCAGAGGAACAAAGGCTTATCTCTATCAAAAGGCTCATATTTGAATGTTCATTTTGGCAAATTTATTTTAAAAAACTGGAAATAATCCACTTATCCAATATCAGGTAAATGGATCAATAGTAATATAGTTATACACCTCAGATAAAGGAATATGTTAATGATATGCACAAGAAAATGGTGACTGCCAATAGAGACAATGGACTTGTGGGTTCACTATATTTAGCTTAAAACTAAATTTCAAGATAATTACTTTGAGTGAAACAAAGCAGATCAAATTAACAACAAGCAAAAGAATACATATTACGTTATTCCATTATACAAAAACTAGATATGTAACTTCACTTCTATAAAGCAGACCAAAGGTTTTCTGTGGATGAAGAAGGGACTGTGGGAGTTGGTAAAGGAAAGAATAATGAAACATTCCAAGAGAATACAGGCTGATGGATAAGCTTTTAATGTAATCATGGTAAAGGTACTATAGGTGCAAATTAATATCAAAGCATATGCAATTTTACAGCTGCTGAAAAAAGAGAATATAAATAAAGGCAAGTGTAGCATTGTGACTCATTTATCAATTTATGGTGACTGAGTAGTCACTTTTGAGGATGAGGGTCCAGTAGAAACAGAATTTGAAGGAAACCTCAAAGAAGCATGTTCAGCAAAGCCACCCTAGAATATTGCCACCTTAGGTGTTTGACATCCTCAACTGAGACTAATTTGGGACTCATTTTCTGGAGTACAGCTTCTAAAAGCAATTGTTTCCATTGTTTGTCTCTTCTATTTATCTTCTTTATTATCTTCTGGCATTACTCTGTGCTGATAGTCTGTTCTGTACCAATCTTTTTCTCAAGCACTTTGCATGCATTTTCTTATTTAGCGTCTCAGTACCCATTTTACAGATGAGAAAAAAAATCAGGCTTGGAAAAGTTAACTAACACACTCAAAGTCATTCAACCAGGACGCATCAGGGAGAACAGTCACAAAAGGTCTGACTAAACAACTCCATACCCTAAAATGTGAAGTTCTTGCTTTTTATTCAAAAGATAGGAGTGAATATTGAATGTGAAAATAACAGGAAGTTCTATTGAGGTGGCTGAATGCTCAAGTACACAAACTTCTTTCAACAAAATTGTTACCAGAGTTTTACACTTTAGTGCATGAACAGGCCAAGAAAACTAGCTCCTCTCTGATAATAATTGCAACCAATATTGGGGATTGAATCCAGGGCCTGCTTATTATCCCTTAGCATTTTTGCTCAAAGCTAGCATTATAGCTTGAATGACACCTCTACTTCTGGCTTTTTGATGGTTGATTACAGATGAGAGTATTCTGGACGTTCCTACCTGACCTAGCTTCAAATTGAGATCCTCAAATCTCAGCTTCCTGAGTAGCTAGGATTACAGGCATGAGCCACCAGCACCCAGCTCTCTGATAATAATTTTAAAGCCCTTTGAAATTATGGTTATAAATAAGGGGAGATAAGTAAGATATAGCGATAAGACACAAAGACATGAAGGGTGTCTTGCAATTATATATATACTTTTTTTTTTTTTTACCAGAATGAAGGGACACATGCAGTTTTGTACTCTGCCTCTATTTACTACCTCCAGGTTTGGACATTGACACAGATAGGGCATTCTTTAAAAAACAAGTTACACAAAGCTTCAACATGAACTAGGAGTGGCCTTGAATTTCCTTTGTTTGTCTTTTGTTCTTCCAGTGTCTTCCAAATTCATGTTCTTACTCTGGACTCTGTATTATTCACATCAAATAACCTACTGAAATAATTTGTCTTAGAAGGTACAGTGTAACCACGGTGGTTCAGATTTTAAAAAGGAAAAAATCATGGCATAAATGATAAATGAAATAAAGATTTTTAAAATAAATTTTATGGTATTTAATTAATCTACCAGTTTTACTAAGTTGCTTTCAAGTGAAATGGCTCTTTACCAGGGCCTTTTGAAAAGGTTAGAAGTGAATTCCCTGAGCTACAATCATTAGCATATAGATGTCTCTAAGTGTTAATTTCTGTTTTCACTGAATGAATGTAATTTAAAATGAGGCCCTTTCAAATCAGTTAACTTTGGCCATTTGAGAAAGATAAGAAAAATGGACTCAAGCATGAACCCCCAGCAGAACCTGCTTCTTCGGATAAGTACTATATGCCACAGCCACGCACTACTTTGGGAAATTACAGATCTGTTCGGAAAGAGAAATTGGGTTTGAGGTGAGCAGGTTAAAAGGACCCCAAACATTTGCTTTCAATTTAGTTAATCATGGAAAGGAAATTGAAAATGAATGAAGAAATCAATTTTCAAAAAATATGGCAGTTCTGTCCCTATAGAAAACTCAAGGATATTGTTGACAAAATCTAACAAGCCCAGCTTCCCACTTCTGCACATGGTTTGGCACATAGAAGTTCCTCCACACACCTTTGCTGACTTGTTTTTTTATGAATATCTGCTCATGGTCTCAAAGATTGCTAGGATTCTTTTCATACTCTCTTTACAACTTGTTTCCAGTTGTGCTGCAATAACAAAATAACTGAAACTGATCATTTATAAAGAACAGTTCTGGAAGATGGAAAGTCAAAGCTCAGGGCACCTGCAAGTTCCATGTCTTGGGAAGGGCCTCTCCTCATACATGTCAGGTCATGTAAAGCAGCAGGAAAATTGAAGAGGACTCAAGTCAGTTCCCAAAAGCCATTTCTTTTTTTTTTTTTCTCAAATTTTTATTATCAAACTGACGTAGAGAGAGGTTACAGTATCATACGTTGGGCATTGGATACATTTCTTGTACTGTTTGTTGCCTTGTCCCTCATGCCCCCCTCCCTCCCCCCCTTTTCCTCCCCCCCCCCCAGTTGTTCAGTTCAATTACACCAAAGAGTTTTGCAAGTATTGCTTTTGTAGTTATTTCTCTTTTTTTACCCTGTGTCTCTCGAATTTGGTATTTCCTTTGAATTTCCTACTTCCAATACCAGTAAACACGGTTTCCAATATACTCAGATAAGATTACAGAGATAGTGTAGGTACAAACATAGGAAGGTGATACAAAACATTATCAATAATAGAAACTACACATACACATAGGACGTTGAAAGTAGTTACAACTGTGATATATCACTTGTTTCCATAACATGGAGTTCATTTCAATTAGCATCATCTTATGTGTTCCTAAGGGTATAGCTATTGGGCCTTGTGATGCTCTGCTATGGCTTGCCTAAACCTGTACTAATTATTCCCAATAAGGGAGGCCATAGAGTCCATGTTTCTTTGGGTCTGGCTCACTTCACTTAGTATAACTTTTTCCAAGTCCTTCCATTTCCTTACAAATGGAACAATGTCATTCTTTCTGATAGAGGCATAAAATTCCATTGTGTAAATGTACCACATTTTCCTGATCCATTCATCTATGGAGGGGCATCTGGGTTGGTTCCAGCTTCTCGCTATGACAAATTGTGCTGCGATGAACATTGTTGTGCTGGTGGCATTACTGTGATTTTGTTTGTGGGCTCCAAAAGCCATTTCTTAAGGCACTCATTCATCCACAAGGACAGAGCTCCACTTCTTAAAACCACCACAAAGATAGTTCAGCTTCCATACTGGAGTCCTAGAAGACACATTCTGACTATACAGTAACCTCTTCTTTTTGGCTTTAAGGAACACTTCAAAGCTATCAACCAGATCTTGTCAATCTCAGCTTCTGGCTGTACCTTACAATAAACCCAAACTCCTCTGCCAAGCCTATTGGTTCTCAATCTATTAGGTACTGCTGCATTCACTTCTGTCTGTGACATACAGCCCTGTTCTGTGGGAAGTGCTTACTTTTGCTTTTCTCTGAATGGCAGGCTCTTTCTCTAGCTCTGCCATGGATTGCTCAGGTTCCTCCCCCAAGCTATCTATGGGTGTCCTCTCTTTATCAGCCTATGTACAGAGATTGCTACATCCTCCCTACCACATCCATGCTTCTCTTCACTCTTATTTTTTCATGTAAAAGTTTTTTATTTACATTTAGATTTTCAGTATTGACAAAGTAGAGGAGAAATTAAGCTAAACAAGGTAAGCTGAATTCGTATCACAATATCAAAAGATGAAAGTATTAAAATAATATTTTTCAAGAATATGAAATGATATATTAACAGTTTAAACATACTTATATCCCAAGCATTTTAAAATCAAATTGTGTACAATGTTACAGCTATATAGTAAATATTTTAACATGTTAACAATAATTTAATTCTAATAGTAAGATGTTTAGTTTTTTTTTGTTTTCTTCTTTACATTTTGTGTGTGAACATACAAGTACTCTATCATACTCACATATTTTTTTCCTTATTTATTGTCAAAGTGCTGACCAAGCACTGACATTATTCTTCATTCTCATTTAACATTGTAGGACGTAACAGAATTGGTTGAGAGCAGGGAACTCCTCCCCTGTTCGCAGCAATCTCCCTCTTCCTCACAGTGACTAGTACATTGGGAATAATACCTAATACTTTGTAGAAGATAGGAAAGTATTTCCTGACTTAACAAGTGCACGTAAACATCTAGATTTGCCAGTGTCCTATTATATTTTTATACCCCCATTGCTTAGAAAGAATTCATTAAATTAGAGAATATAAAACTGTGGCCTTCAAGATAATATTTTAAAAAGCAAAGTAGTATCTGTGTTCCACATCTCAATTATGGCACATGGAAGCAAAATAGCTGATTGTGTTCCACACTCACATCACAATAACCTGCTTCCAGGACCTCTTTCATACCCTAAATTAAATGATGCATTAGGAAAGACACCACATCATTCTCAGTTTTGTATCCACCAGAGTCCATTGCACATAACAAAAACACATTAAATATTCACCTCTTCGCCTTCACTGGAATTCAGACAGTGTCATTTGAAGTCTTTCTCTAAATTGGCTTCACACTCCCAATTAATGAAGTCATTAATTGAAAGCACTCATAAACACACTAAGCTATTGGTTTGGGACTCTACTCTGTGTAACTTGCTTTTCTAATACATCTCAATAAGAATAGAATAGGACCACCCACTCATTCATTCATGGATTCGTCCAGCCATTCTCTATTTACCAAAGGCTACTGAATACCTACACACAAAATTTGTTCTAGGCAGTAAGTTAAGCACTAGCTATGCTGTGATATAAATGGCAGATTAAAGACCTTTATGACAATATGAGTAGGAATAATAAAGTAGTTGATCTCACTCATATGTGGAATCTAAAGCGGAACTAGAGAATAGGAAAGTACTTACCAGAGACTGGGAAGAAAGGGATAAAGAAAAAGTAGAAAGTCAGTGGGTACGAAGTTTTAAAGAGATAGGAAGAGTAGGTACTAATTTTAGTGTTCTCTTTGCACAGCAGCTGTAGTTACCAATAAGGGACTAAGTACTGCAAAAGAGGTTGAAGTTTTTGAATGCTCTCACCACAAAGAATCAATAAATGTAAGAGGCGATGAATATGCTAATTGTAATGACTTGTACATTACATGTACATGTACTGAGCCATCACATTATATATCATAATAAGTGTGTATAATTATTATATTGACTAAAAAGTTAACTTTAAGGCTGAGAATGTGGCTTCATGGTAGAGTGTTTGCCTAGTATGCATGAAGCCCTGGGTTCTATTCCTCAGTACCATATAAACAGGAAAAAGCTGAAAGTGTCGCTGTGGTTCAAGTGGCTCGGGGAGAGTGCCCGGGCCCTGAGTTCAAGCCCCAGGACAGGCAAAAAAAAAAGTTAAACTTTTAAAAGAATTGGACATGAAGCAGTAATATGTCCAGGAAAGCTCTTTCTGGCATATTTTTCAAGGGAAACTTTAAAGATAAGAAGGAACCATTCATACATATATCTAAAGGACAGTAGTGCAGGTAGGGAACAGCGCCTGTTCATCCTAAGGTGTGAAGATGATGAATAAATTGATGGATTCTAAGAGGCTTCTGAATCTGCTAGCACCCTGAGAGAGCTGAGGAGTCGATATCAGCACAAAGGGAAGCAGATAGAAACTGGATCTGAAGTGATTTTGTAAGTCATAGCAGCAATTTTCTGTTGTACTCACAAAGTGATGAAAGTGTATTGAAAATATTTAAACAGAGAAATTGTAGACAGCACTGTCATTTTAAAAGATTTTTCTGGTTTATTTGTAGTGAATGCTTGATTTTAAAGAAAAATTACAAGTGTCTTTCTGTTGCTCGCTGACATATTGTGCTTACCAAAAGATCTTCTCTAATACTCTTGGAGAACTCAACTGGGGATGTCCAGCTTATCTGAGTATCATCTCCCACAATTCCTCTCCAAACTTCTGGGTGAATGGAAATATTGATGCTGGGGTAGTGGCCAGTCTCTTCTACCTTTACAGTGGGTCTATAATGGATTTCCTCAGGAAGTGCATCATTCTTGTGAGAGGAAGTTATCCCTTCTTACGTGGCTTGCTTAATGTTTATTTTTTGTTTGGCGAGGTATGAGTTTTTGTAACTATAAGGTCATATGTTTAAAGGGAGAAACTTAAAACACCATGACAACTCGCACACCTAAACTTTATTGACAAAGATGAGGTGTAGGTCAAATTTCTGCACACATTGATATGGACAGAGAGACACTAGGGGAAACAGAGGAAGGAACCAAAAAGTTTTGTAGTTCTGTTTTCCTTCTTTCAAGGGAAAAACTCAAATAAAACCTTGAACTTAATGCAGAAACTCCATGGCTTATATCCCCACACTTTAATAGCTCCTTCCTTCTGCTTAAGAGCTGTTTAAAAGACTCAATTCCTTCAATGTCCATTCTTCAAAATATACCAGTTCAAAAATTACCTGTGCCTGAAAAAAATGTCCATTTTCTATGCCCTGGATAATATCCTGGTGCCTTGATTGATAACAAAGATATTATAAAGAAGGACCCTAAAGCTAGTTAACGGAGAGAATTTCTCTATATGAATAAAGCCGCAGTATTCATGAAACAAGATGTGTCACTAGGTTGCCAATTCAGAATGGATTCCAGTTTATCTGTACCCCTCATATCCCTACTTACACAAGAAATGTGCACCTATCAATAGATTAGTACTAAGATTTAGAAGAAAAAAAAGATATCTTCAGTAGAAAATGTGCATTGAGAATTTAACGTTTCTAATGAAACATAATGATAAGCAACTATTACCATGCCCATCTTTCAGATGATAAAAACCTGAGCTCCACTGAGTTAAATAATTGCCAAGGTCAGATTTTGAATCCATGATAGACCTGTAATTTCAAATCCATATCTGTAAAGCCCCAAGCCCTAACTCTGAATCGTATGTAGTGTTGATTATTTCCTTCAATACTCACTGGGGGGTGGGGTAGACAATAATGAAATCTAGTCATATTTACCATGGCAACAGGCTGTATGGAGTGATCTGGTGACTCTCAGAAAATAGGGTCCTGGGAAGAGCAAGGGCCAGTGAATTTTCAGCTGGATCCTGTGGTGCCAATGTAACTAAAAGTATGATATTTTGTTCTGGAGTTATCTGTTGGTGCTTTAATCTGCTAGTCTGATGTTATTTTTTAGACAAACTATGTAATATTTCAACATTTATGTTTTACCATTCACTAGATGGAGATGATAATGTCATGTCATTCAACAGGTTCATGTAAGGACATAATGAGTTAAATAATGCTGTATGCTTACATCAGTATTTGGCATAGCAGTAATGCAATAAATGTTATTATTATCAAAGAAAACATGGGAGGTTCCCAATATGGACTAGGTGTTGGGGAAAGGGCATTATAGACTGAAGGAATCCTTATGAGAATGAGTAAGAAAGAGAGTGACACAGTCCAACAATCTTGAGACCTTTCGAAGGTTGGAATTTTAGGAGTTTTGTGTATAGAGAAAAGAGAGAGAGAGCTCATCCCATGATAGCCCAAGGATATACTTCTCTAATGACAAGGTAATTTCAAATGTACCCTCTAAATTAAATGATTTGTACTAGATTTTTCCTTTATCAGATGGGACAAAATCATTCCTTTACTCTGAAGTATTTGTAGACTAACGGTGTTTCAATCTAGCTGGAAATGGCCATTTATATTGCAGAATTCATAAATCAGTTTACCTACACATTGACTTAATTTTTTGTTTTTGTTTTTGTTCTTTTTTGCCAGTCCTAGGCTTGAACTCAAGGCCTGAGCACTGTCCCTGGTTTCTTTTTGCTCAAGGCTAGCTCTCTACCTCTTCGGCCATAGCACCACTTCCAAATTTTTCTGTTTATGGGTGCTGAAGAATCGAACCCAGGGCTTCATGCATGCTAGGCAAGCACTCGACTGCTAAGCCACATTCCCAACTCCACTGACTTAAATTTTAATGTCACCATGTTTGATTATATCCCTCTTACAGGATAATTGAGATTTTTATGACTTTTGTATTTTGGCCAAATTTCTGGCCACTGATTTTTTCTCACTGAAATATTATCAATTTCATCATGGCATCATTTTTATAAAAAGAAAGCATGTGAGAAAAACATATTCTTCAGAAATAATAATAGAGGCAAACACTAGGGACATAAAATGTGAATGCTGGTTAATGCCAAACAGTACTGTTTATCTAACAAATATGTGCATTGTGCTTGACATTTCCCTTTGTGAA
Organism: Perognathus longimembris pacificus; assembly: GCF_023159225.1. Classification (NCBI taxonomy): domain Eukaryota; kingdom Metazoa; phylum Chordata; class Mammalia; order Rodentia; family Heteromyidae; genus Perognathus; species Perognathus longimembris. The sequence goes on along the minus strand of NC_063164.1, from coordinate 57,769,568 downwards.
TTTATTTTATTTAGGTTTATTTTTATTCATGGCAGCAGATCAAGTGCACTCAAATAGTAAATTTGCTTTACACCTAAAATGTTCACATTCAACCTTAAGTCATATGTACCTAATTTTAATTCTATGTTGACATATTTATTATAGATCCAGCACCCCATATCCATTCAGAGACCTGCTATTAGGGAAATCACTTGTTCTTGCACACTGAATCACTGTGAAAACACGCATTGCCATGTGCTATGGATCCAGAATTATGTGACTTATACAGAGCTACAGTGGAACAGAACAATGCCATCCATCAGTATCCAATCAGCAATGAAGTTGGCAGAGGTAAGTGAGTGTACAAGAATGCATTGGCACAGCCCATTTAAACAGGCATATCCTTGATTTTGAGCTGGGCAACCATTTTTGAAACTAATTTATTTGTTATTTATGAGAAAAGGTTGATACTTTGAAACACACTCAAAAAGTTTCCAATTTTAGGACATTGATAAGTCAGAGTGAAACCAGGCAACTAGGTTTCTTGTTATTTCCTCTCAACAGCTCCCCTCCCAGCCACATACCTGATAAAATGTCATTTCATTCTCTACCATGGTTTCTTTTTTTTATTTTGCTCATTCTCTATTTCTGTTTTTAAAATTGAATCCTCTCCAAATTCTTTTCCATTTTTAAACACCACCTGCTCTTCTTGCTAAAGTACCTCCAACACAGGTTCACATATCTTGAGAGTCCCATTAGATTTGGAAGTGATGCATACATGCTATTTGTTGCTTAGCACGAAAGGCTAAAGTAGGCAGTGATTCTTTAGTCAAATATATTAGTATAACATAAACAAGGCAAAATGCCATAGCCACCTAGAAACTCAGTGCAATTCTAATCAGAACCATGATAGTATTTTCCCCACACTTTGACAAGCTGATTCTTACTTCCTTACAGGAGAGCAAAGCTCTAAGACTAGTTAAACACCTCTGACAAAAGAACAAAGAACAAACACAGCTTGCTCCATGAGACATGAAGATTTGTGTATAAGGCTTTCACAATTAATATGATGTGGTTATAGAAAAGTGTGAGAATAACAGAAACAGAAATATACATGGGATAAACTTGTTAATTGATAAAGGTGACAATGAAAATATGTAAACCACAAACTATTTAAGAAGTAGCTTCAAGGTCTAAGATGTAATTACATGGCATACATATAAACAGTAATATAAATACATAATTAGAATTGTACTGTACCAAACTATATACACATGTACAAATTTCAAGATTGGAACTTATATATTAAAACAAAAATAAAATCTATTCATGGTCTTGGAATAACGAATAATTAGAAGCTATAAGAAGAATACACAAGTGATTTGACCGGATCAAACATAAACATTTGTGTATTAAAGATAGCCAAGGCACTGGGAATCTGTCTTAGTGGTAGAGTGCTTGCCTAGCATACACAAAGCCCTGAGTTCAATTCCTCAGCACCATATATACAGAAAAAGCCAGAAGTGCCATCATGGCTCAAGAAGTAGAGTGCTAGCCTTGAGCAAAAAGAAGTCAGGCATAGTGCCCAGGGCCTGAGTTCAAGCCCCGGGACAGGCAAAAATAAAATAAATAAATAAGACAGCCAAATTTTAGAGACAGCTTTGAACTGGTATCCATATTGTAAGGAATTTGGATCAAGAAAAAAATATCAAACTTTTTTTTCTGTCAGTGTTTAATTGGAGATAAGAATCATACAAACTTTCCTGCCTGGGCTGGCTTCAAACTATGATCCTCCTCTTTCTCAGCCTCCTGAGAAACTAAAATTATAAGTGTCACCTACCAGTGTTTGGAAGTACATTTTTACAAACACACAGAAATAAAATATATCGATTATGAATAGGTATATGTGTAAATGTATAAAACACAGACATAACACTTGTGTAAGTGATTACTAACAGCAAAAGTAAACAACATAAAGCAAATAAGACAATTATTATAGTGTGTTTTATCTTCCATAACAGGTCCTCATTTTCTGCTTCTTATATATTCAAGAAATTAAAATTATATCTCATTTTTGTGCAAATTATCTTCATAAACTGGATCTGTGATTACTGTGCCCTAATACTTACATAAAATTAACATTAAACAACTTAAAATGTCTACCATTTAAGAAAGCAACTATAGTTTACACATATGTGAACTAGTGGGGAAGGTTCAGGTAGGTGTTCACAAAGCACCAGTAATTTTTCAGAACTGCAGAGATAAAGAGGCACTCAAAGTTACCCTCCCCTGCCAGTCAGTCATACAGTTAGTGTATTTTGCCTGTGGTTAATTTGTCTTTTCTGCTACCAAGAGGGTAGTCATATCTATTAATATTTTCATAGAACTGGGATTTTAAAAAAATCTAGTGGGACTGCCAGCTAGGATAAAAGAATGATCTGGTAGAAGAGTAGGAGTGGGAAATACCTTATGATTAGGATATTTATTAGATCAGATTCAATGGAGCTTAATAGAAAAGAATCCTGAAACATTTCCAAAGATTGCATTGGTTTGACATAAAAATCATTTCTTTCTCATTCACATTGTATGTTCAGACTGATGGAGAACTCTTTTCACCCAGAAACTCAGGTAACAGAAGCCTCAGCATTTTGTAGCTGTACTGTCTGGAAGATTCAATCTTCTCAGTACCTTGGTCAGGTCAAGACCAAGTGGAAGAGGGCACGGACTTTTAGCATCATATTTCTTCATTTGTCCAAATGAAATTCCAGGGATCACTTACCTAAGGATCTTTCTTCTATATTCCTGGCAGGGGAGAAAAATTAAATGTTGAGGAACATTAGTGATGTCCACCAAGGCAAAAGGCCTGGAGTGCAGTATGGTAGATGAGCAGGAAACCCAGTGAGGACAATAAGTGTAAGATTGTAAAAAGGTTGAAAAAGCACAGAAAGATTAGAGCACAGATTTCTGCCTAAGAGTATTGCTTAAGACCTGCACATATGGGATTCATGGATATTGATTGGGGACAACAGCATTTGCCCCAGGTTTTGTAGAACTTCATTGCTGTATTGTGAGATAACCTAAATAAGAAACGTGGGTCATTCATTTTCAAGACATTTTTTCCTCACAAATTCAAGCCAGATTTTTTAAAAATTTTGATGATAGCTATAACTGACAAACAGGTGGTAGGTCTTTTTCAATTTGTTATGTTTATAAGAAAATGCCATAAAAATATCAAGGAAGAGTCACTCATACTCATTTTTTCACTTCTTTTTATTAGATCTAGTGTAAGAAAATGAAAATATGTTGAAGTTCCAGAAACATTTTATTTGGCCTTAAGAATCTTGTAAGAGGATTATATTGTTTACCTTCAGTGATGCCAGGACTTGTGCAATTACATTGAAAATTAATCTCATTAGGATGAGTCTCTTTACCTTACAAAATTCATTTAAGATATATAGCTTCCATAATGCATTTGATTCCTTTCTGGCTTAGCTGAACTGCAATCATTTGTGCTGGCATGTCTCTGTGTAAAGTTGTATACATGGTACATTTAAATCTAATACAGTTTAGTGCCAAATGTATCCATGTTCTGTAACAAGCAAATCTAACAGAGTTTGTCTTTATCCCTTATCTTTTGTTTAAAAATTGCTCCTTGGTAGTTGAAAAAATAACATAATCTGTCCTCAAACATAACACTTACCAACTGGCTCATGATTTTATGAAAATCAATTCAGAAACTACAAAGAACATGTGTTCAATTCAACACTTCGAGTCAAGATCTCAAGACTAGGTTATTTTCTTATAGTCTTATTCATAACTAAAATCTAAAGCACTACTGACAGATTGATAAGATGCAGAACCTCAAGAAAATTACTGCTGTCAGCTAAATCTACATTCATAATTATGATAGCAGAGATAATTTAATAAAGATTCTTTAGGGATGTTTGTTTCTCCCAGATAATGTATGCCACTGGATTTCTTTTCAAATATGTCTCTCATAGCAAATCCCAAAGTGCCCTTCTCCAAGAAAGTTTCTTTAGAAAAAGATAGGTGGAATGCAGAAAAGTTATTTGCTGCAATGTCTCAGAGTTGGTAAGTGGGCTTTGACCCTGTTTGTTGGTGCTTGAAATTTATGAATTTTTTATCCCCCCCACCCATACCCACCATACCTGCAGCTTTTCACAAATCCCTTTCAACTGAAACATTCAGTGACAAGATTTCTTTACATAAAGACCATCTATCTAGTTTAGAGGATAGATGATCACCATTAGATTATTAAACAGTACATTACATAATAAAATAAAGTAGCTTTATCAAAATCCTGGGAAGAAATAAATCCTAAAATATTAATAAATAGAAAACAAATTGTGAAATTACCTTACTTGTAGTAGCATCTAGAGTGGACCTCTGCAGAAGACCCCTATGTTATCAGGAAGTAGCAAGAGCATTTAACACCCATTTTCCATAACAGCAGTCAGGGTTACTTTTATAGAGGGGGAAATTATGATATAGGATTAGTAGAAAAAACAGAACGTATTGAGGTCTACACAGCTTGCAGATGGCAGCATAAAATAATAAGACAAGGAAATGGGAGCAGAGGGCTACAAAGAACAGGAATATTTTCATAGTTTCTAGTCTTGCATTGAGGGCTTTGATTAATTTTGAACTGAATTGAATTTATTCTGGTGCAAGGTGATATATAAAGAAGGGGTAGAGGAAACACAGCTCCTAGAAACTGGCTGAAACTTTCTAAGTAAAGATTCAGTCATAACAAATCAAAGAAAGAATGGAAAAAAATGGGATTGCATCAAACTTAAAAGTTTCTGCATGGCAAAGGACATGGCTAACAAGCTAAAAGAAATCCCTATAACCCAGCAACCCCACTCCTGGACATTTATCCAATTGACCACAACTGGCCACACTAAAGCCACCAGCACAACCATGTCCATAGCTAAGATATGGAATCAATACAGATGCACCTCAGTAGACAAATGGATTAAGAAAATGTGGTCTATATACACAATGTAGAATTCTATGCTTCCATCAGCAAGAATGACATTGCCCCATTCATAAGGAAGTGGAAAGACTTGGAAAAATGATATTAAGCAATGTAAATCAGACCCAAAGCAATATAGGTTGCATGATTTCCCTCATTTTTCAATAATTAGAATGAACTTATAAATCTACAAATAAACACAATAGGTAATAAAAAATTACATTTGGGCATGATAAATTAAACAGAACTCTAAATATTCGCAGTGAGACCAAAGGAGGATATTTCTAAGAAATGTGATTATTTCTATACATAGAGCTCAAAAAAATTAAACCTTCAGAAAAAAGAAAATAAACCTTCAAAAATAAGAACTCAATTGATAAATGGACTAATGACATAAAGAGAGACTGCTCAGAAACGGAAGTAAAAATGGCCTATAGAAACATTAAGAAATAGTCAACATCTTTGGCCACAAAGGAAATGTGGATCAAAACATTACATTCCACATTACCCCAGTAAGAACCACCAATATCAAGAAAAGGAAAAGTAACAAATGCTGGCATGTATGTGACCAAAAGGGAACTCTATTGCACTGTTGGTGGGAATGTAAACTTGTTCAACCACTCTGAAAAGCAGTATGGAGGGTCCTTTAAAAAATAAACATAGAGTTTTTCTATGACCAAGCAATTCCTCTCCTGGGAATTTATCCAACAAACCATAAACAAGGCCACACTAAAGCCACCAACACAACAATGTTCATTGTATCATTATTTACCATACCATGGAATCAGACTAGATGTCCCTCAGTGGATGAATGGATCAAGAAAATGTGGTATATACACACAAGGGAATTCTACTCATGTAGAAAAAACAGAAAGGATTGAAGTCTACACAGCTTGCAGATGGCAGCATAAAATAGTAAGACAAGGAAATGGGAGCAGAGGGCTACAAAGAACAGGGATATTTTCATGGTTTCTAGTCTTGCATTGAGGAAAAGAATGACATTGTACCATTCTTAAGGAAATGGAAAGACTTGGAAAAAAATTACATTAAGCAATGTAAGCCAGACCCAAAGAAACAGAAGTTGCATCATTTCCTTCATTTGTGGTAACTAGAATGTGCCTATAAATCTACACACTGGGTAAACACACTGGGTGGCAAACAATGAATTACAAATGAATTAACTGAAGTATAATAGATTCTGTAGAGAGCACACATTGTATAATTTAAAAAAACTAATTCAAAGTCCAACGAAGTACCAGGAATTGGGTACTTGCAAGAAGGAAGGGTGGAACCAAAGAGAGGGAGTAGAAGAATGAAGGGGACACAGTGGAGAAGGCAGGCAAGAATTCATTGTATATACCACAGAATTGAGAAATATAAGGGATGGTCTGGGTCAAAGGGGGGTGAAGATGTTGTACTGGTAACACAGATCAAGATGTACTGTACACATAAACTGCTTTGTTAAATGGAAAAATATATATATATGTACATAACCTAAACCTAAATTAAGGAAACAGAACAGATAGGTTGAGAGGGGTGGGTGGGGATGTTGAAAGAGGTGATTTGGTCAAGAAGCAGTGAACTCATAAACTGCTTTGGTGAATAGCAATTCTTGGTATTGTTTGATTTGCCCTATAACACAAGGAAGCAAACGTAAGTATTGTGCTCTCATGCAAAGCAGAGACCCCACTAATTCCTAACTCATGTTCACAGCAAAAAAAAAAAAAGCATCATGAGAAGATGAGATGAGTAGAAAAATACATTTTAAAATGTAGACTTTGGGGCTCAGAGTTGTTTGGGACTATTTCTTTAATTTATAAATAAAGCTATAAAAATAGCTCTACTATAAACTGAGGGATTGTGATTGTCATTCGTACTTCCATCTAGACAGATGTGCATCAACTCTTTATAATTCTCTCAAACCTTCAAATGGAAAATTTTACTAGAGTAATGAATATCTTCAATTGTAGATGAAAGTGTATAATTCACAAGGTGTATGTGTAGCCCTAAAACATTCATTGATTATGCACACAATTTCCAAAACAATTGTCCAGTTCTGTGACACAGAATTTGCTAAAAGATAAAAAGGAAATATTTTAAAAGAAAACAGAAATAATAATCATTATTGGTAAATTTATCCGAATCAAATGGTATCCTTGTTTGTTGACTTTTAACCCAACCCTCTTTAAAACCTCACTTCTATTTTACATACTTTCAATAATTTTTGTAATTAATTATACAAATTATCCGAATTTCTAAAAGCACTATAATATTTTTAAAGAGTAGCTTCACAATCTATCTGCATATTTTATCATCTGTTTCTAAATTTTTCGTCATTTCAGTCCGGATTCTTGTCCTGAAGGTTAACTTGATAACAAACCTACAAAACTAATTGGTGCAGAACCAATCAATAATTAATAAGGAAAAGGAAAAACATACTGGATGTTATGAAGGTGTAAGACTGCCAGGCAGTTATTCCTGAGAGGGAAGAGCAAAAACAATGCTTGATTCTCTGAATCCATGGCGCACTGGTGACATCCACTGGCTTACCTTTAGTGTGGTCCAGATTCTTTGGATGTTTAGTTCAAGAGCTGTGAACAGGAATTAGCCCTAGGAATTGTCATGTTATATCTTTATGACTTCTCTCAAAGCGTACTGTACCTATATGTAGCGCATCATGTGTATGAAATTCAAAACCTTGAGTTTAAACAGTCTCTATTCAGAGTTACAGTGAATCCCATAAAACTCTTTGCTATGGTGATTTCCAAAGATAACAGAATAGAATGTAACCAGAGGTGAAATTATCCTCACTGGCTCCACTGTGCATGAAGACCCATGCTGATATTTCTTACTACCAGAAAATAAGTGAATTGTTTGCTACTCTGATTTCAAAAAAACAAGGAAGCATTTTAAAAGACTAATATTAATAGGTAGGATCCAGTGCACTAAAATAGCAGTTGTCAGAAGATTCAGATATTAGATATTAGGATGATCTAGAGTACTCCTTCAAATCTAGACTTCTTAGCTCTAGGGCAGAACTCTAGAAATCTATTTGGCTCACAAAGCACTGTGAAGAACTGTGCACTACAATGTACCCTCTTATCTCCAGTGCTCCAATTCTGGAATTTCATATAGAATGTAGAGAGCAGACCCTCTATTAAAGATGCCCAGAGGACAAATTCTTCAGAAATAATGTATTTCAATGTTATGTCAGCCTACAAATTTTCATCATCAAAACAATCATATGGAAATATTTCCCCAAATGTTCTAGGTAGTATATATAAGACAGTAAGTGTTTATGATCACTTTTTATAGATGAAAATCAAGTGCCAAGAAAAAAAAATAAGCTTAAGTGGATGGGAGAGAAACTAGTGGAACATGTTCATTGACAATAAGTAATGTATTTTGAATGTAGATATTAATGTGTTACCTACACCAGCTGAAACTCCAAGTACACTTTGGGCTAATGTTGCCAGATCATGTGTAATGAAGAAGTGCTATTCGTGTTAATTATTTTATGGAATATGTACCACAACTTGTCGAGAAATGGTGTGTAGGTGGGTTGGGAGATCTGCATGGTGTGCTCAGCAGTATCAACCCCATAACTAAGCTCCTAATTGACCAAAAGCTTTATAGGTAATTTAAGTTTATTGCACACAGAGTTTGGAAGCTTCCACAGAAACTATAATTTAAAGGCTTCACATTCATAATTGTAATGAGAAGTGGAGGACAATTTTGAAAAACACTGAGAAGGTAAGAAACAGAGGACAAAACAAGCATAAAGGCAAAGCTATTTTCTATGAGAAACTAAGCCAAAGAATTTATAGGGATGAGGTTATAAAATGGCAAGAGCAGAAGAGAGAGAATCTACCACAGAAGAAAAACTATTATTTTTCATTTTCTAAAGGGGATGAAAATTAACCGAGTGGATTTTCATACTAGGTAAGTTATATTCTCTTACAATAGTAAAATGTTACAATATTGCAAGAACATTAACCAAAAGATAAATGTGCTTTCAGGAACTATGCTCAAACAACTTCCAGACACCCTAGGATCTATGTAGGATTCTTGTGTGTCTAGTATAATGTTGCTGAAAGAGAACTGGGGGTTTTGATGCTGGGAATATCACTCTATAGTATGTACCAGTCTTCCAGGATGAAAAGCTAGGAGCTCGCCTAGTCTCAGATGTTAAAAACAGGGCCTTTTAAAATGGGAATTCGCTAGTTCCTTTGAGTTACAAAGACCAAAGCCTAGGGAGACAGCCTAAATTTAGACTTCTTTTCTTTCCTTAAGGAAGAGGCAGACATCTGTCAAAGTGTGTGGACATCGTCCATTGAAAATTAGGGGAAGATAATGAATTCACTTCATTTGGAAGACTAACTTGCTTAATTAAGGTTAAAATATAAGATCAAATGGATATTGCCAGCTCACAAATGACAAATGGGCTAGGTATGGTGACTCACATCTGTAATCCTTCCTACTTGGGAGGAAGAGATCAGGAGGAATGTGGTTCCAGAAAAAAAATGTTTACAAAAGGTTTGCAACTAGTAAGTTCATCTCAACAAATAAGCTGCGTATCAAGCTGCATGTTTGTCATTCCAGGTATGTGGGAAGTATTAATAAAAGGGTCAAAATCTATGTCAGCATAAGAAAAAAATAAAACCCCAAGAAACAAAAATAAATAAAATGGATCCTATTTTTTAAAAATAAAGCAAAAAAGTTGCAAGTGTGTCTCAAGAGGAAAAGTGGCTGTCCCTCCAGTGTGAGTCTCCATATTCAAATCTTGGCACTATTACCCTTCCCCACTGCCCTAGAAGAAAGAAATGACAAATAAATTACTTAATAATATAATTATGTATAGAAAGGACTGTGCTTTTTTAACCATAAAGTGAGAAAATGAAAATATATTATTTTCTAATTATAAAGAATATACCTATTCATAAGATACTAAATGGAAACAAGATAAACTAAAATACAAAGTAATCTCAGCAGTCCATTTTTTTTTTTTTACAATAGGTAAAGCAGGGACAATTGCTTCCATTGTCATGTTGGTAAACCTATTTCTGGCCAGAATACAGAGAGAGAGAGACTGAGAGTGAGAGAGACACAGAGAAAGATAGAGACAGAGACACAAAGAGATAGAGCCAGGGAGACAGACACAGAGAAAGGCAGAGAGGGAAAGGGAGAGAGGAACACAGACAAAGAGCAAGAGCGAGAGCCAGAGTGAGCCAGAGAGAGAGTGAGAGAGAGACAGAAAGCAATGCACTGTTTCTCAAAAGTTCTCAAAGAACATTTTCCCTATTGGTGCATATAGAAGCATGACCACCATCATGCTTTTGATCAATCCCCAACTGGCATTTGTTTCTTTCTGTTTTGTTTTTTTCCACTACTATCAATGATGCTATGGGAAACATTTGCTTGCTTTCCAATCTGAGATCCACAAAACGGATCTTTCTCAAACATAAAACTTATTTTATCTGCTTGGTGGTTTTTTTTTTAAAGCTACCAATGAAGTTCACTAAAGTCCTTCCCATGACCTAATGAAGCATGAATGTAACCTTTGACTTCATCTTTATTATTCCCGCTTTCCCAACATGCTTAATGGCACTGATCTTCATTAGGCCCCCAACACATCATGCTTTGTTTCCCACTAAGGACCTTTACACACCTACTTTCTGATGTTTAGAGAGCTCTTCACCCACCCAAATCTATTTACTTTCTCAGCCACTATCTTTCTCTTCAGGGTCCAACTGTCCCTTGCCGTGTTAGGTGCTTCATTTCATTCTGCCTCCTTTCTTGGGTTCTATTCTGTAATTCTTAACTTCCTTGGTAATACAAGTTCTCTATACTTAATTTCCCCTCAGTGTTGGCCTTAAGGATTCACCTTCCTATAAGAAGAAGCTCTGAATGAAAACAATTCTTGCTTTAAAAATTCTGATGATTCTTTTACATTCAAATCTCCACATCAAAAACCTCAGTTCTCCTAGGCTCACTGGCTGCCAACCTAATAGTCTCATTTCATTCCTTCCATTGCCTCTCCTTCATCCTTTCCATGCAATTGCTTTTATGGCTGATGATTGCTCCTCCTAAAACTTTTTTTGTTATGCCATGGCTCCTATAGTAGCTTTCTGCTGGGTCACTTCCTTTAGTTTTCCTCTCCAGATAAAAATTTAAAGGGGTAAATTACTGAGGAACTAGGCTGTGGCTTTATCTCATGCCATGGAACTTGTTCTGGCTTGCACTGAAACTCCCCAATGCATCACTAGTTTGCCTTTCCAGGCCTACTTGCAACATATTTCCTGTGACAATTCTCAATGCACTTCACTTACAAAGAAGTTATGAATAACCCACAAATGTAGTGTGTGTCCTTTCTACGCTGTCTGGACATTGCCTGTCCCTTTGATATTTTACTGTCCTTTCTCCAGGCCTTTGTGAGCCTCACCACTACAGGCCTTCCAGGAATCCACTTTATTCCACCCATCTTTCAGCAAGTGTAACCAATGTCTCTCTCCCTTTGTATTGATAGTATAACATTTACCCAGTCTGCATTCCAGGATAAATTCTTGTATATCTATGCTCTGTTATTCAAGTTTGCATCTCTAAAAGTGCTTTTCACACTCAATGCATTCAATGCATGCTGGGATGAATGCAGCAAGAACACAAGGCAAGAATATATGTTTTCAGCTAATCAGCGCTCACATTAAAAGAACATCTTGAAGCAAACACAACTGGCATTCTGAATGCTAGCCAGAGAATGGACACATTTGCTTGTAAAGTGTTTACTGCTTTCTAAGAGGAGAACTCACTGGGTAGGAAGAGGTTTTTCAACTTTCCTTCCAGCTATAATCTATAATTGCCTCAGGTCTCATGGTCCAGCCTGGGACTATCAGCAAGCTTCTCAACTTTCTGTATTTCTTGTCCTAATTATACCGTTGTTTGGAGAGAGGGGCTCTGGCAATGTGGGAATCCCAAATCACACTTGATCTTTTTAACCATGAAGTGAACAAAAAGCCTGGGCACTTGGAGGATCTGGCATGGTGGCCACAGTTCAGAAGTGCACACAGCTATAATGGATGCCTAGGCAGGGCCTGCTGAGGTATTCCTGGCTACCTCCATAAACGCAGCCTGAAAGGAAGGATTGAAGTAAAGGCATTTGGAAGGAAGGCCAAGGAGAATCTACACAACAACCGCATTGTGTGGAAAGAGGAGTGCTCCAGGGAACTGGAGGCCCAATGCCATATGAATATGTACTAAGATCACAGAAAATGTACTAAGAGTGTTCTATATTCCATTTCACTGTTGGGATAAGGTAAGAAATTGTGATAACAATGAATGATAATGGCCAATGTATTTTCCTCTATAGAGATGAAGAAACCAATTTGACTAGTGCCACGTGGTGATCAGCAATTGGCTAGAATTCAATTCACATCATAGGCTGCCATACAATCATCTTCAATCCAGTTCCTAAGGCCTAGTATACTATGAGGTTGAGCTCAAAGTGGTGAATTATTTATGTTTACAAAGGCTGTTGTTATGGCAAAGAATTGATCACATGATAACTCTCACTGAAGAAATGAAGATGTAAGCTGGTGAGAAATTCACATGTGGAATTTCTGCAAAAAAAAAGTGATTATTATTATTATATGCTCGGCCAAGTTTGGCCTTTCTTTATTTTTTTGCAGATATCTTTAATTTGTGGCTGGGAAATATGCAGAGACATTATGAGCAGTGCTGCAATCACGAGCATACCCAGAGGTCGCAGATGACGAAAGGGCAGGAGCCAGACTGGCACAAGGAGATGTGTCCCACAAGTGGCAGGCAAGGTGGTTTGTCTCAGGGAAGGTTCAGCAGATGTTACAGGAGCCCTGTTTCAACAAACTTTCATGTGCCCTACTGCTGTAACAAGATGAATCATCCAGACTGTTTCCCCAATGGACTGGGAATAGAAACTTGAGGGGACCTGCATGGATAAATCATCACAGTCACAAGTCGACATAGCAAGCATAGTACGGCACAATGGCAGCACCCCCATGCTCTGTTATAAAGAACTATACCTTGCTAGGATGAGTTTGTTTTAAGCGTTTTATAGACATGAAAGTGGTCCAGGCTTCACCTAGCTGCTGAGTAGGTTAAAGGTGTTCCAAACCTTAAGAATGCCTAGTAATGTATGGAAATTCTGTTTTATTTATTTTATTTCATTATTTATTTTATTCTGTTTATTGTATTTATTCTGTTTATTGTATTCTGGCCCTGGACAAGGTTCCTTAGGTTTTTTGCCCAAGACTGGCAATCTACTAGAGCCACAGCTCTATTTCTGGTGTTTTAGTGGCTAAGTGAAGAGTCTAATGGACTTTCCTGCCGGGTCTGGCTTTGAACTGAAATCCTCAGATTATAGCCTCTGGAGCCAGTGGCTAGGATTACAGGCACGAACCACGAGTGCCCAATGAGTACCTTTTGTAAGTGGTAAAGATAACTGGGAAAGCCAAGCTCTAACCATTACAAGAGCCAAGCAGGCCTCATCTTGGATTTGATGATCCAGGCAATAGCTTGACATCACCACTAGAAATCCCAATACAGATGTAGAGCAGCTGCTGGTGGTTCAAGAGCCAGAGATCATGGGAGAGTCTGTTTAATTGATGATGACCACTTTGAAACACAGCTAAAGCAGAAATGTCCATCTAATCTACTCAAATCAGCCAGGGCTTAAAGGCTACTATATGGAGGCTGTGAATCAAATAATTATTCTGAGTTAAATGGCTCCTGATATTTTTATCTTATTTGATTAGGTCAATAGCTCAAAGTATTGTTCCATCTTTCAATATAAGGAAATAAAAAAGAGCTACATGGCCTGCTACATTCCCTCCTTTCTGAGACAGTACAGCCTGGGTACAAAATAACAGAATACAGCTAAATCCAAATGGAAAGCAATGCAAGGATAATTCGCATTCCTTGAGGAACACCTTTAAATACTGTTCTATTTAACATTAAATACAAACACGCATGACCCTTTTTTATACAAAATCAAGAAAATAATTATTTTTACTTCAACCTTTTCTTAACAATTTTCCTTAACTTATGCTTTAAGATCGAAGTTACCACCGTTCCCTATATGAAGATTAGATGATAGAGAAGAATAAATTGATCAATTCTGAGAGTTTAGTGTTCAAAATATTACATTTTAGGAGACTGTCTGTCTGAAACAGATTAAAACGAGAGCATGCATTCCAGTGCATAACACAAAAATGTTTTTGTGAATAGGAAATAAATCCAGACCTCTCAGGCCTATTCTGAGAGGGTAGGTAGAGGGGATATGTTTATCTCTGGCGGCTTCACTGGGATGTTCCGGCCTTCTGAGTCTTAGTGGACAAACTGCATTGTATAACACTGCACTAATATTTTAAGTTTCAATGTGTTAGAAGTCAGGTTTGTACTATAAAAGCCAGTTGAGTATTTTGAAATAAATGATTACTTTTCAGTGATAACTGATTTTTATTAGTGTTTTCTATGTGTTACCACCACATATACACCTACCCATCTGTAAGTAATTACGGGAATATTATTAAGAATCTTCCCAGCTTTGTCATATATTATTATAAAGGTCAGCTGATGTAATTTTTTACTCCTACATTTTTCTTGAACAATGATTATCACTTCTGCACTCTCATGCACGCACACATGTACACATGCACGTGCACATGCACATATGCAGACACACATGCACATGCACACACACACACACACACACACAAAGGGAGCAATGAACCATGGAATCGAAAAGAAAAAAACAAAATTTTCCTAGAGGGTGATAAAAAAGATTACTGTGTCAAGTTTTTAAAACTCTTTGGTGTTGGCAGGGTGGAGAAGCTAAAATGGAGGAAGACATGGAGAAGAACAGGATTTACTTATTGGGATCCTTAAAGATTTACTTATTGGGATCCTCTTTGATTTCATCTATTTTGACTGAATTAATGATTGTTACTGAGAGGAAATAAGGAGGGCTCTGAACTTAACCTTAGGTGAATGTGATACTTTAAGGTAACAATATCACATCATCATTGGTCATATGTCATATGAATTAAATACATCTATTTTATATTTAGATCATTTTCATAAAAGAATATTTCTGGCCAATCATAAAATAAATGTAAAAATTACAATAAACAATGTGTTAATAGTAGATATAATACCAGGACAGATTTTGTAATAGAATTCGATAACTTAACAAAGTTATCTAGAAAAAGAATCAATTTATTTCTAAATAAGTTAACCTGCTACTTCAAAGATAGGATTTATTATGATTATGAAAATATGAAATTCAGAGTAGCTTTTCATTTTATTAATGAGTTTCAGGTTAATAATTGATAACTCAAACTTTTATCATTTGGAAAAGTAGTAAGATTCGCTTGTTTTGCAAAAGATCCTTCTTAAGCCTCAAAGTTTTTTTTATTTCTACTTTTTTTGGGTACAGAGGATGGAATCCTGAGAAACGCCAGTCCTCTTCTAGGCACATGCTTCATCACTAAGCAACATCTCTGGCGCTTGGTTTTTTGTGTAATCCAAGCTAGCCTTGAATGGGCTCCTACTGTCTCTGCCTATCGAGTGCTGGGATTACAGGCATGTGTCAACATACCCAGTGCCTGAACCCCCAATTTTTTTTTTCATATTTTGTGTTTGAGACTCATAATGTGCTTTAGTGAATAGGAACTAAGGAATGCATATATGTATAATAACGTTAGAATCACACAAAACACACCACATCATTTTTCCCTTAGGTTTAATTGTAATGAATAAATTTTCAATGATGAATGTACTATCAATCCAAGTCTTTGCTTATTTGCAATGGACAAACGTATGTATCATAACTTGCAGGTGAATAATTTTTTGTCACTGCAACATTTTCACTCTTTTTTATGTCTCTCTCTTCCTTAATTACTATTACTTTCCTCCTTGAGTCATTTTTCTTCATTAGTTTAAGTCACTTCTGGTTTGGCTAAAGAGCAATCCTAGAACAATAGTGTTTCAACTTGCAAGGAAGAACACCCTTGTTGAGCTGATAGAATTCCACCAGCTGGATGAGATCTGTGAACCTAGTGTGGCCGTCATCAAGCGTGTGGAACAGGGCACCATCATCTTCTACCTGCGGGAAGAAAGGCAACAAAATATCTTAAAGAGCAAATCACCAAAAAGGGCAACCATATTCAAGGCAAGCACTCTTGCCACTAGGCCATATTACCAGCCCCTGGCAACCATATTCAACTGTAGAATACTGTGTCTTTTTCTATGCTAAAATTTGTGAGTTCATAAAACTAGAGACAATGACAACAATATTATGGTATATCCACTTCTCTTTGTCATGTGACTTGTTTTTTCAGGTTAAGCAATGCAGCTCTGTTATCTCTATTTCAAGTTCTCTCAGTGTTCTGCTCAGTTCACATAGGACAAATATTTTCAATCAATGAACATTGACAAATCTGTACTATTTCATGCAAAAGTAAATTGCAGGTTCAAATGCTCCCATTTACAAAATTTAATTTCCCTTTCTAAATGTTGTCCCTTTCTAAATATACCTCACTTAGAATATTAAAGATGAACATTCACATAATTTCTATCAGAAAATTGATCCTGAAGCGATCATACTTTATGCTAATGCAATATCTGTTGTCTTTTATTTTGGGAGTGAAGTCTGCTGACATGAAACAATTCATACTTGCTGGGGATATGGACCACATGAAGAAAAGAGGAAAACAGTTTGTATAGAATTTAGATAATTTCGAAAGGAAACAATTCAAAAGGATGCACAAAAACTTAGCAATCTTGAATAACAACTTCCTGAAAATAGCTGTGGATTTTATTTTTCTATGCTACCTGGTTCCAGTATATACATCACATAAAAGATAGATGTCAGAAGTCCCACGGCAAGATGTGCCACAGAAATTCCTATGTGTTCTAAGAATAATATAAATGCCTGTTGGTTCCATATTACTTAAATTCTATCCATAATGATTAAAAACAACCCAACCCCAAAGAGGAACAACAAATAAATGTTTTTGAGAGAAGAGAGGGGAAAGGGCTGTAAGTTAACATTTTTAAAAAAATGGTTAGTAGAATTTGGGAGAAAGATTCTTCAGTGGCCTTTGAACAATAGGTGGCATGGGTCTATACAATATTACTAAATCATATTTCATGGAAAAAGGAAAATTTAATTTTTACAATTCCTGTATTTCTTATATTAATTCAGGCTCATAAAACCATTTCTGCCAAACTTAACTCTAGTCAAAGCACAAACTCCAAAATTATATTTAATAAAAGGAACAAAAGAAAACTAAAGTTTCCAAAAGCGTATGCATTAAGATCATCTCTAATGTACAAATGTGAAATCACAAATTACTTACTGGTATAATTTGAAAGTGCTTTACTTTTTGTCCATGACTCATTGACAGTACGAAAGTTTTTGGGTTACTCTGACTATCCCGCACCAAGAAAACTCTGAAGAGAAAGAAAGAAGGTCAATATGTTTCTATGTTTACTCATGGATTTCAAAGAAATACGTATGTAACAAATCCAAGAAATGTACTCAGAAATGTAGACATGCACTTTTCTACTGTTTACTCAGTGGAAAATACTTTCCAACTTAGTAAACAATATGTTTTTACATAATTTTATGTTCTAAAACTGTCATCACATACCGCAATATTAATAGACTCACTGTACAGCCCATTTGTCACATTGTTTTCTCACAATAACCAAGACTGTATTTTGAAGGCATCAGTAACTACTGCTTGATTCATTTCCCACTGTGATGCGGGTATTTCCTTGTAGCTTTATCACAAAGAAGAAGACATTATTATACATTTATTTTAACTTTGGGGTATATGCTCTAAAAGCGATCTTAAACTTCTATATTAAATGCTACAGTGAAATATTTTAGGTAAAAGAAACACCCTAACAGTGTGCACTTTAACTCCAAAGAAAGCAGCAGAAAGGTCTCTCTAATGTAAGCCTATAAAAACAAGCCATGGCCTAATGGCCTAAGGAATAAGGCTGCCAGGCTTGGATTCTTATTTACTGGCAATGCAGGGTAAAATCAGTTTTGTATTAATTATTGGCCAACACATTGTGTAAATGGTCTCCACTAGTGACTCCAATACTAATCTTACTGTGCCTGAGCAAAGAAAGAGCCAAACTTGAGGCACCACAAATGTCTGATGAACCTATTATATAAATGTTCTGTGTGAAATTCCAGCATTACATCACTGAGAGTTGGGACAAAGGGCGTTTCAGTGGTAAATTAAACTGTGGTACTCATTCCCTGTGCAAGTGGATCACCACTGCCACCTGGTGGACCATTTTTGCCATTACATCTTTCCAAAGGGGGGGGGTGGCATTTAAACCCACAGATAAGTCTTCTTTGTACAATAATTTCACTCTGTTTAAAAGTACTGAGCTCAGAATTAAAGGGAATGATAGCAGTCTAGAACACTGACATACTTCTCTGTGATTTATTCTTTTCTTAGACTCCTCAGATCATAATTTTACCACTTGTTTAAATCTGTATCCAAAAAGATTGTGCTCTATGCAGAGAAGCTCAGTCTTTTCTTGAGAGTCCGGTATATGCTGACCTGCTATTAATCATTCTAAATGTTAGTTTTAAATGGTCTGTGAAAACCTTGGGATCCTCTTAAGCCACCCTTGAAGACAAAAAAGTTCCTGTCAACCTGGTTCTATTTCTCACCCAGTCTCCAATATAGCTTCCCCAAAAAAGCTGAGACCCTGAGTCATTTCTGAAGAAATGCCTTTAGATCACACATCGTTCTTAATACATCTTATTCTTCTCTTAGGTGACCCATAGCACCCCATTTTATATAAAAAAAGAACAGACAAGAATCAACACCAAGTATTCTTTCTGTAGACGTATATTATTTTATGCTATTAAAATTTATAGAAAGGGAGACAGGGCTTTATAAAGACAAAAAAAGTTACCAGACATTCAAAATGTAAGAGAAAATGCTATTTAGTTAATATATTTTGCATCATACTCCCAAAAGTAAAATATATAAGATAATGTCATAATGGGGAGAATATTTTGGAATTATATTAACTATATGTTCTAATCAACATGCTGATGACCCAAAACAGGTTTATCTTATCTATCATACATGAATGTCTGAGATGCTGGAATTGATACTGAATGAGTATAGTTCTGATTAGTAAGAAACAATCCTATCCTGTTATATATTCCTTTATACAAACACACCAAGCATACACTGGTACTGTGGGATGAATACAATGAAAACCATCTCTATACATCCAAAGCACTTCTGCTTTGCTAGGGGTAGAGAGGACAAATGGTTTTTTTGTTTTTGTTTTTGTTTTTGTTTTTTTTGGCCAGTCCTGGGCCTTGGACTCAGGGCCTGAGCACTGTCCCTGGCTTCTTCCCACTCAAGGCTAGCACTCTGCCACTTGAGCCACAGCGCCGCTTCTGGCCGTTTTCTGTATATGTGGTGCTGGGGAATCGAACCTAGGGCCTCGTGTATCCGAGGCAGGCACTCTTGCCACTAGGCTATATCCCCAGCCCGACAAATGGTTTTTGGTTGTTACTGCTTTCTTTGTACTCATACTGGGGTTAACTCGGGGGTTGGGTGCTTAGTGTTCTCCTTCTTGAGCCACAACTTTATTTCTGGCTTTTGGCTGGTTGATTGGAGGTAAGACTCTCATAGACTTTTCTCTTAATGTGTGTTGAACAATTGTTTGTAGGATACATCCAAGTATCTGCCAGCCATAACCAGAATCATCAGACTTACCCATCCACTGGCCCTTGCTGAGTAATCAGTCTCTGAGCTTCATCCCTAGAGATTCTGTGGTGAAACCATGGCTGGGACCGATGAATCGCTGAAGAAATAAAATGCAGGAGGAACAAGAAAGTTTATTGGACGCAAACTCTTTGCCACATTCTGCCTTCCACCTGCGCGACCACATCTCAAGCACATCCATCTACTGCTCTGTGACAATGGCAGAGAAGGAACATACCCATGCTGGTGGCAGAGCTGTGTGAGGAGGCTGTGGGGCTGCCGTGACTACCCAGGCGCAAGCATCCTTTTTTCTGAGCAAAGAAGAAGAGAACAGATGTTAACTTCTGGGGTGAAGCAAACTAAAACCATCAACAATTTAGAAGACTTTGAAACTACCAGTACCCTCCACGCAAGTCCTTCCTCAACTGCAACTGAAAGGGCTTCAGTGGGATTTTCTATAACTCTGCTTTTCTGACCTGAGAAGTCCATTGCTACCAGGGAATTCTCTGAGATACTTCTCTGGAAAAAAAAATAAAGACAAAACATTTGAACCAAGAAAATACATTTTAATGTGATCTCTCAGTGAGTTTCCTAGTCCCAAAGAGGCTGTCGGAAGATTCAGAAGTTAAAAATGCATATGTGAGATAAAATGGTGCTATAAAATATTTTAGTGAAATAGGTTCATATTTATTCAGATAAGTGATATAAGTACTGAATGAAAAGGTGAAAAACATTAAAAGCGAGTGTATCTTTCTCTTCCAAGAGTCTTCTTTTTATTTTCATTTTTTGGTAAGATGGCAAAACTGTAATTAACAAAATAACCACCAGGAAATGGCTACCTGCAAGAGGGGAGGGAGTTGTCTAAGAAGAGAGAGGTAGACAAACAAAAGGAGGAAATGGTAGGCATGAAGTTCAAAAACCATTGTATATACTACAAAATTAAGAAAAGAGAAGAGGTAGGTTGAAGGGGGTTGAGAATATTGAAAGATGTGTCATTGATCCCAATGCATTGCATTCACAAACTGCTTTGTTAAATACCAACATCTTTGTATAATTATTTACAGATAATAAAGTAATACCAAAGAATAGCAATTTTTGGTTAAAACATGAGTCCTGAACTCCTCTCTCTACTAATATTTCATATACCTTAATTACCAATTAAATATCAAATCCATTTACATATAAAAATATTTTACACAAATCATGAACATATAAGCTGTAATTTACATCAGCACATATCTCTTTAGAAAGATTATTCAATGTCTTGTAACGGAGCAAACTAAAATAAGTTTTTCTTAAGGTTAGCATATCGACTTTCATCTTATTTAGAAAACGGAATGGAATAAAAATTTGAAAAATTTACAATACTGACATTTCTGTTATTTAATATGAGAACATAGTCTCGTGTTATTTTTTTCTGTGCCTGTGCTGGGTTTATACTTAGAGCCTGAGCACTCTGCCTTAGTGTTTTCTGTGCAAGGCTGGCTCCCGATCACATGAGCCATACCTCTACTTCTGGCTTTTTAGTTGTTAATTGGAGATTAGCGTGTCACAGACTTTTCTGCCCAGGTTGTCTTCAAACTGTGATCCTCTTATCTCAGCCTCCTGAGTAGCTAGGATTACAAACCTGAGCCACTGGCACCTGGCACCTGTTCTCACCTTGTGAGGACCTACACAGCCAAATGGAAGTCGAAGTACTAAGCCTTCATGACAAAGGATGTGACATGAAATTGAAGACATTTTCAAATAAGGACAGTCTTTTGGCTAATGACTTCCCTACTTTGTTGCAGGTCAAAAAGCCAAGAGCTAGGCACTGATGGCTTACCTCTTTAATTCTATCTAGTCGGGAGGCTGAGATCAGAGGACTGTGGTTTGAAGCCAGCCAGGCAAACAAATCCATGAGACTCCTATTACCCATTAAGCAGAAAGAACTAGAGGCATAGGTTAAGTGGTAGAGCATCAGCCTTGAGCAAAAATCCAGATGAGAACACCAGGCCCTGAGTTTAAATATCCTCATCCACCAAAAACAAAAGAACAAAAACAAAACAACAATTTTTTAATCTTTTAGAGCAATTTCCTAGAATGCCCAAGGTCCCAGTTTCCATCCCCAGGCCTACAAAAAGAAAAGAGAAAACCTTTCACTCATTTTATACAATATGAAGAAACTTAAAACTCTGCCAAAAAAAAAGGAAAATAATTCATATTGTTCTCTACTAATCAATAGAACAATGGGAAATTATAATGGTAAAAGAATGAGCCAAGTTACATTAGAAGACTTTTGTTTTATACCACTATCTATCTTTGCTTGGTCAAACTGATTTCAATGAGACTTCACTATTTCACCAGAAAAATGAAGGGTTCCTTTACCATAGAATCCCACATCTCACTTGATCAGCATTTGTTACTGTTTCCTCAAACTATGTGATAGTATCTCCTAATCTTATTATGGCTTTTCTAGATTCAACTAGATTTCTCGAGATCCAGCACACAGTCTCTCATTTGTTACAGGAGCCTTTCTAACTGAGAGCTACTCTTTCCAGACAGATGCTGGCTCTGTAATTTCTATTAGATGTCACTGCTTCTGTCCTCTTCTCACCCATGATCCCTCATGCTGGGTTGTGGGCCAGGCAAGGAGATTTGTGCTTTACCAACATTAATAAAAGCATCCACCTCCTACCCAAACCTCAGAGTAGTCTTTGTCCTAATGATAGTATGATGGTTATAGTATCTCTGCCCTTACAAGCCAAGATGGCTTCTGCTATCTCAACTCCTTAATAACATAAAAAATACTATTAGGGAAAGAAAAATAAATACATCATCAATTTTTATTTTTTATTTTTACCTATGGAATACAGCAGACCAGAATATAGAAATGAGATCACACAGCTTCCTACAGTAAGGCAGCTGGAGGGAGGGATACTATCAGACAAGTAGGAAGCCATTTCATTTGCTGCATTAACTACACCAAGGGAAATCACAGAAATATAGCAAATGCTTTCCACTGAATGGCATGGGGTGGATAAAACATTCATAGTGTACCTTCGGTGTGTAATGAAATGGACAAGGTCATTTCCAGTGTGATTTTTTTTTCACCCAGGAATGTAATGTTGCTAACATTGAGCATTAGTTGTATTTGTCAAGTATTTTGCTATTCTTTTTAGTTCTTTCTTTTTAAGGGATGAAGAGGATAGGCCCTAAGAAGATATCCCACAGTCATAGTGGCATAGAAGAGTTTTCAAGAAAGAAGAGGTCAGGAATTCTGAAATCAGGTCCACCACTGTAACAGAAACAAGTATGCAAAATGCTGCTCCACCTGGATGGCATCCAGTAGCCACACTTTCCTATTTGAAGCATCGAAGGCAACCTGGCAGCTCTGCCATTAGCAAAAGACACAGCCGCTCCATAGCTATTGTTCTTTTAACTGCCTCTTACAGAGATGAAATGGGTCCCAGAGATCCATTTTATCTTTATCTTACATGGCAGGACTAAGTGACTGGACGACAGTCACACAAATAGCCTATGATAAAAGCTGTACCCGACTTGCTCTGTCTTATCTGTGTTTTTTCCATGAAGCACAGTGAAAGGGACAGGGGAGAAACTGCAGTATCTTAGAATATCCAGCCTAGGGTCAAAAGGAAAGAATTTAAAACAAAAACAACAACAAAAAAAAACAACTTGAGTATATTTTTCCTGAACTCCTCACTCTAGCCAGGATTACATCAATAGAATCCTCTAAATGAATTACTTCTTTGCCTTAAAAAAAGGAATCAAATGTAAAATGTCCACAGGTGCTTCTCAATTTGGAGATGGACAGGGTGACTCTACTGTGGGATGATAGGTAGGTACCATGTTCACTATAGCATGAGAACTCCTTTCCTTTTTCAAATGCATATATTGGAAAGCTTAGAAGAGTGCATCCTTCCTTGGATACATGATCAGAGTATCTGTTCTTTTCTTGTGACTCACTGAACTTCCTCCTCCATCCCAATTTCCAGGGGTACTCACTCAGAGAGTAAGTTGTTTTCTATAATGTTGAGTCAAACCACACTGATCAAACTCTCAGACACAAGTTCACTGCCAGAAGGACCACATTCAGTGAAGAAGGAACGAATATCATACTTTCATTCAACAACAGGGAGGCAAATGCAAAGTACTGGTTCATAATAACTGAAAGAACTAAATGATAATTGTCTCCAAATACTTTCTGCTATTAACAGGATCTAATCACTTTAGACTCTAAAGGAAATTTGGAGGGATTTAAGAAGGATTAAGATAATAAAATTCAATATTCTTTTTATATACATATGGATTGAAAGATAAGCGTAAGCTGACAAACTATAAAAATGTCCACCTTAAAGTTACTGCTTTTATAAAACTTCCTGGGTTTCCTTAGTTCCTTATCTTAAGGTTTTGAAATCCTATGCTAAAATGATGCAAAGTTATTTTTTGATAAAGGGACATGATGACAAAAATTGAAGTTTTCCTTTCATATCTTCTATCGGGCTTCATAATCAATGTTATTTCATGCCTCATTTCTAGAATGAAGCACTTCATCTGCTGCATTAGGTAGGGGACAAATGTGTCTTCATTGGTCACAGCCATGAAGAGCAGATTTTCAACTCGGGTAGAAATCCAGGTTTCAAAAATGCACGTTAACTGATTTGCAACACAGGCACAGACACCTGAATTTCTAATATACTCAGTATTAGAAAGTGCCGCAAAAATAACAGCACATAAACTTTAAGTTCAAAAGTAAATTTCTTGCGTCAATGCACAGGAAAGTAAAATTAGGTCTTAAAGATGTATATGCATTGAGTCTTAAAATTCAATACCCAAATTAGAGTAAATAAACTGAGAAACACTGTGATAGTTAATATAATGCATGACTTATATTTTGGCTTGTAGTTTTGTGGTTTACTGGAAAGAAGTCTCTTTTTTAGAAGTCTCTTTTTAAAAAAAGAATCACTGTTAAAAAACCAGAACCCAAGCAAGCTCATATGGGCATTCTACAGCTTCTGCAATTCTAACTCATTCTCATGTTTCAGTAGGTTTCCACATTACAATAAACCTGCAACCCAAACCAACAATTAAGAAAACACAACCCGCAATGTCATGAAAAAGATCCTACGCATGTACTTAGATCTAATCTTCAGATGTCATAATAGCCCACAATATCACAAATTTTTTATACATTAGCACCTTTATTTCTCTTTCATTGTCTTTAAGTAGTTATTAAAAATACCTTTAGCATCTAATGAATACTATGGATTGCAATTAAACGCTTCCAATACACTACAGTGATTTTTGTCACCTAGGTGGCTCGTATGTAAAACCCAAGAGAAAATTCAATAGCACATTGTATTAAAATCATACCAGAGTCACTTTACTTGACCAAAAGGATATATACCATACATTTGTAGTACAATCTATGTTAAAATAATATGATGCAAACATAAAATACAAGTCCAAACAGGATTTCCTTACCATAGGTGAGATACTCTGAGGACTGCAGCCACTTCTACCTTGGTATGGGAGCATGTAATTCTGGTACAACTGCATGCCATACTGTAGAATAAGTAAACAAAAATACACTCTCAAGACTTGTACTACACCAATAATTTATGAGAAAGTCAACATTATCATAAATTATATATTCTTGATATAAAAAGGGGCTAGAGCATTGCTTTAAAACAAATAGGATAAACAATCCCAATTTTTAAAAGATAAAACATCTAGTGCTCTGCCAGGATACATTTTTTAAAGACAATATTATGGCCAGGTGCTGGTGGCTCATATCTGTCATCTTAGGTACTCAGGAGTCAGGATCAGGAAAATCATGGTTAGAAGACAGCCCAGGAAAAAAGTTCAGGAGACTTCATCTCAATGAATTGCTGGGTACACATCACATGATTGTCATCGCAGCTTATTTGGGAAGCTGAGAACAGGAGGATATCAGTTATAGGCCCATCCAGGCAGAAGAACTGACAAAACCGCATCTCAGCAGAAAAAGTTGTGTGGGGGAGCAAATGCCAGTTCTCCCTGTTATGGCAGGAAGTACATATAAATAGGAAGGTCATGGTCCAGGCTGGCCTCAAGCAAAAAGCAAGACCCTGTCTCAAAAGATAACCACTGTAGCAAGTGCTAGAGGCATGGCACAAGCAGTTGAGAGCTTACACAGCAATTGTGAAACTCAAAGTTCAAATCCCCATAATACACATACACACACACATACACACACACACACACACACACACACACACACACACACACACTAAAGTTATTCTCCGAGACCCACAACTTGAGGTTCAGCAAACGAGTATTAAGTAGAAAGTTCCAGTACTGACATTTCCATTCGCTGTGCTTGCCAGCAATCTGTCCTACAACTACTTTGGAGGGGTGCCCTGCCTACAGATAAGACGGGAGAAGGGCGTCATGCTTCATCACTAAATGATAGGAAAACATCACATACATCCTAAGCAGTGCTGGATTGAAGTCATTGTTGCTCTGATGATAGACTGAGTTACTTTGTCTCTGGTAAATCTGTAAATGTGGTGGTAAAATGTAAATGTAGGTGGAAAATACTGAGCACTGTATCATCTTTGTGTTAGGTATTCCTACAGCATTCATATTTGGCTTCAAAATGAGGGACACTTCAAAACCAGTGGACAATCAGGGTGATTTGGAAGAGTCCTGAGGAGTGCTAGCAGAGCCAGGTGAGGATTCTGGAAGCCATTGGGGGAAGATAGAATTGAACTGCAATTGTTTGATTTGGCAAAGCTGTGTCCCCTTCTGGATCTGGAAGGCATACGTTTTAGATTTCTGTCACTTTGCTACAATAGGAAATCAAAGGGACAGACAGTGACTGCATAGCAGTCACTGGCCATGATGACAGTCACTGGCCGTCATCACAGCATAGCTCTGGGCAGCAAGCAGGGCTGGCCATAAAGGGAGGATAGAGCAGGCAAGCATAGGGAACAAGGACAATAGTCGTGGGGAATATGTTACCATCAATTCCACCACATCGGATCTCATCATCTCTTGTCTATCACATCTGGAAGAGAATATCCAGTCTATATTTGTCTCAAGGAGCTATTAGAGTTCAACCACAAGAATGCTTTGAAATGGAGAAGTCACTGTGGGAAATTGCAGAAGTACTTCTTGGAATATTTTCCTTCCTTCCTTCCTTCCTTCCTTCCTTCCTTCCTTCCTTCCTTCCTTCCTTCCTTCCTTCCTTCCTTCCTTCCTCCCTCCCTCCCTCCCTCCCTATCTTTCTCTCTTTTTGTGCAGTACTAGATGTTGAACTTGGAGCCTGGGTGCTTTCCCTTATCTTTTTTGAGCTCAAGGCTGTCTACTTATTGAGCTACGGCTCCACTTCAGGCATTTTTACTGGTTAATTGGAGATAAGAATTTCATGAACTTTTCTGCAGCAGCTAGTATTGAACCTCAGCCTCCTAAGTAGTTAGGATTACAGGTGTGAGTCACTAGGCCTGGGCTCTGAAAGCATCAAGCAGGCCTCTACCCTGTCCCTTTGGACCATGATTTAGCCAATTGTTTTCTTAAAGGCTGGCTTTCATGTGGCCTTGTGGGGTTTGCCTGTGTGGTTTGCTTGCTGCATATGTCAGCTGCCATGGCCCTGTGTCCTCTCCTTATGCCAACCGTGGGCTGGTAACAACTAGTCTGTCTGCACACCTGTGCCCAGGCTTCAGGTGCTCACAATAAGTAGGCTCCTCACATTAAAAAGAAAAAAGTTCCTATTAAAAACAAAGACCGCGAGTCAACACCATAGAATAAAACCCTACCAGTAAGATGAGTTCAACTTAAACATTCCAAAAGAGATGTTTCTCCATTTCCTTAAATGTAATCCTGGCAAAGTGGATATATTTGGTAATTAGGCAAACAATCTTAGGGGGGCTAGAGGAACCATTTTTAAAAGATTTTTGCTCTTAACATGATTATCAACCTACATTCATTTAAATTCTCTGTACTAACATCTTTATCCAATTATTTCCCAAGTTCTAAAAGTTATACTTTCTTTAAAAAAAATTTATGTTTGATTGACATTAATAAGATTTAATGAAATTTATTTTAAATCAACCTTAAGCCTTTAATAACTGAAAAAATAAAATGACAGAGGAGCTTGAGTCCTAAACAAGTTCATTTTGAAGAATAGATAGTAACCTCAAACCAACACTTCTATGAGAAACATGCTGTTTGGCCACCTTTTATTTATCTGCCTTGAAAAGCTGGCTATATACTAATAAGACTGTTTTCTTCACAGATGTATTGTCACTGATACCTGCAGTGTTAGGCAGTTGCCTCGGTGCTGCTGGAGGTCTTTGGTGGGCATTTAACTCTGGCCGAGGGGAGGGTATGGGTCACCTTCACATTTCCTTGTCCTATAGAGAGGCATGTACGAGACTAAAAATTTGCTATAAAGGCTGGCAGAGTTCTAACTGGAGGATAGGAGCAGAGATGATACTTAACTAAGACACTGTGCACACACAAAGCCCCTGTTCTCTCAGTCTCAGAGTTTCTGTAATTCTATACTTAAGTCCAATTTCTCCAGAGAGGAAAAAGACTGTCTGTCTCCTCTCTGGTCTCTATGAAGAGTGTATTTATGTGTTGATGTGGAAAATGAAGACTTAAAACATGAGACAACATTCTTTTTGGGATGTTATTTCAATATCTAATAACAGGACATCAGGAAAACAGAAGGGAAGTTCTGGTCCAGCAAACAACACAAGAAGTCTCCCTGTTCCTCCCCAGGAAGAACAATAATAAGTCCTGGAAACAATAGGCTAGACAATCCAGGAAGATAAACAAGGGGAAGGCAGGGATATTTCTAAACCCAAGTGAGTCTGGCTGTGCCAGCGGGGGATGTGGGAAGGAGCTCCACTAACAAACTGCAAGTCTTGCTTCCATTTTGGGGAAATTTACTTCACTTGTATATATTGGTATGATAAATATGTACACCTACATGCCCACATAGATACACACTAAGTGTACATCAAAAGTGGCAAATGATAAAATGTATGTCTGAATACATACAAAATAATTAAAGTAAACCTAAAATAAAGGACTCAAGATATCACTCAGTGATAGGACACTTGCCTCACATGTACTAAGCTCTGGATTCAATCTCAAGCTCTACAAAAATTTAAAAGCATGTAGCTGGTGGCTCATGCCTATAATCCTAGCTACTCAGGAGACTGAGAACTGATGATTATGGTTCAAGGTATGCCTGGCAGGAAAGTCTGTGAGACTCATCCCCAGTTAACCACCAGAAAACCACAAGTGGTGCTGTAGCTCAAAGTGGTAGAGTCTTGAGCAGAAGAGCTCAGGGGCAGTACCCAGGCCCTGAGTTCAAGCCTCAGGACCCACAGAAATAAATAAATAAGACAGAAAGTATAAATGCTAAGAAAACAGCATGCCAAGGTTTTATTAGAATTTTTTTTCTTTATAGTAAGACATAATTAATTATTTTTCCTGATACATTCAATGGCATCATAGATTTACTGAAGCACTGATTTAAAGAAGTCATATCTACACCTGCATTCAATTGATAACTCTAAGCTCAAGTTAGGGGGGAGGAATACCTAACAGCCAAGTTGGAGAGCATGTCCTCTACCAGTCCAGCATGAGGTCTAAAGCTCAGGATGCCAGAGAAAATCAGCAATATCCAGGTATTTTCTTACTAGCACTGATGGCAGAAGGGTGTCGGACAAGGTCGCTAGGCTCTATTAATTAAACAGATACATGGAACTCACTAAATCAAGATGACCTAGGATGGGTCTGGGGACCATGTAACTTTGGCGGTTCTACACCATATCCCTAACTGTCTTATAAGCCTTCAACTGGATGGTTTCAAAAAGTCTCTTGAAATTCATTTTCTCTCCTTCCTTTCCTCCATCGTTCCCTTACCTCCCTCTTTTCTACATGTCTACGGCAATCAGCATCAAGTCAACAACATGAGAGTTTCAACCTTTGTACTTTTCCAAAACCAGGATCATGCTAGTCACTTTAACAGTGGAAAATGTGGAAAGCAAATAACATATAAGTAGCCAGATGAGGTCATTGGTGCCTGTAATCCAGCACTTAAAAAGTGGAGGCAGGACTCTCAGAGGTCAGGCCAGCCTGCACTACATAGTGAGATACTATCTCAAAAAAAAAAAAAAAAGAAGTAGTAATAATGTAACCAAAAGTGGCTACACACCAAAACACCAACAGGAATTCAGAAATAAGCACAAACCTTGATTTAAACCACTGGAAAAAGCCCACAAAACTGTTCTTTTAACACCATGTTACACCCAATAAGTTGACTATAATATTTCAGAAAGGAAAATGACAAGTTTTGGCAAATACATGGGAAAAGTGGCATTCATGTATTGCCAATAGGAAGGTTAAAATATTTCTGCCACTGGAGAAAACATTTTGGCAATTCCTCAAAAAGTTTAACACAGAATTATAATATAACCAGCAACTCTAGTTCCCTTCATGCCTGTCAAAACTGCTGTTCAAAAACTTATTTCTGCAAACATATTCAG
This sequence comes from Perognathus longimembris pacificus, assembly GCF_023159225.1. NCBI lineage: Eukaryota > Metazoa > Chordata > Mammalia > Rodentia > Heteromyidae > Perognathus > Perognathus longimembris. The sequence continues at coordinate 57,739,260 of NC_063164.1, read as the reverse complement.
TGATATGATTCAAAAGATGGAAATAACCTAAATGTCTATCAATAAATGAAAGGATAAATTGTTTATCCAAAGCATATATACACAGAATGGAATATTTATACAGCCATAAAATAGAATGAAGAGCTGATACAAGATATGATATGTCTTGGGTTCTGGTGACTCACACCTGTAGTGAGTGCTATTCAAGATATTCAGATCCAGAGGATTGTAATGTGAGTCCATCCCAGGGAGAATACTATACTGGATTTCATCTCCAAAGTACGCAGCAAAAAGCTAGTCTTGAGGTATGGCTGAAGTGGACTAGTGCTACGCAAGCAAGAAAGTAGAGCAGTGGAAAGCCCTTAGCTGAAATTCCAGTCAAAAAATAACAGAAAGATAAAATACAGATGGGTCAAAAGTACTTTGCTGAGTAAAAATCAGATACAGGTTTCATAGTAAATGATTCTACTTATGTGAATTATTAATAGGCAAATTCATAGAGGCTATATGAAGAGCAGTATTGACCAGAGTGGGGGAGTACTATTTATGGGTGTTCAATCTGTTTTTGAGGTGGTTGCACAACACTGTGAATGTAGTAGGTGCTGCTGGACTGTTTATACTGTTTGTTGAATTGTATACTACATAAAAATTTACATCAATTTTGAAAATTAAAATAATACACAATGGGGTTGGATAGATGGAGGGAGAATGATGGAAGGGGTGAAATTGATAGCGATCTATTATATGTATAAATGGATATATTTAACTGAAAGCCCTTTGTAGAATTATTTAGATAATAAAATTAAATAAAAAAATTAAGAATGCAAGATAAAACTTCCCTCTAATTCCAGCAGCGTAGCTCATCTGAATGAGATGTCTCCCTTGATAAGGATGAGAGTAAATTAAACAAATCACAAAAGTGGTTTGAAAAAATAATAAAGAGAGGGCAACAGCAGAAGGAAAACTGTACACCTGGAAAATCAGAATCTAATGGTACACCAACAGAAAGATCTTTTTCAAGACTAACAAATCCCACATCAGCCAAAATGAAATGGGGAGCCTAAAGTATCTAATAAGACCCCACTCTCTCTGATTTTCATTTCCACATGTCGAAAAAAGTTATTGTAATACATTGCTAGGAATCTACCTCTTACCTTATACATAATATACCTATAGCATAGCATATACTCTATAAATTGGTAAGTTATCTTAACTTCCAGGTATGAATTATAGAGTACTTGGGGAAATGCTGAAACATCACATTTTAGTGCAAGGATTTAAGAACACCAGTAAATCAGATATATATGGCTGATCTTGGCATCAATAGAGATAGACATATTCTTTACATTGCACATTTTTTTTTCTCAATTGTGACTACCAGCTATCTCACCAATCTCAATGCTTTCTAAATGAAAGGTTGGTCAATTTTATATTAAGGTACTATTAAACTCACTGGTATACAATTTTTTTTTTAATAAAGGTGTACTGTCAGGCACTGGTGTCTCACACCTGTAATTGTAGCTACTCAAAAGGCTGAGATCTGAGTTAAAAGTCAAGCCAGGCAGGAAAGTCTCTGGGACTCTTATTTGTAATTCACCAGCAAAAAGCCAAAAGTGGAGCTGTGGCTCAAGTGTTAGAGTGCTAGCCTTGAGCAAAAAGCCCCAGGACTGCCCAGGCCCTGAGTTCAAGCCCCAGGACTATCACCAGAACTTTAAAAAAATACCTATTCATAGGTATTCTTTTCAATAATTTGATTTATTAAACTAGAAAGCAACTTATAAAACCTTTATTTTAAACTAAACAATTGCAATAAAGACATATCTACAATGGTCAGCTTAAAACATACCTCAGGTGGGTTAATTTGTAAGCGACTGTAATCCTTCTTTCACACACAAATGATATGCAGACTTAGTTATTCAGTCTTCTCTGAAAATGTTTGCTTTTTTAGGTTGAAACAATGCACAATACATACTTAGTGGCATGTTTATTTTTTTTTCTTTTTCATCTAGATACACCATTGATAGTGAGTTCAACAATAGGATTTCCAACTCTCCTGGTACCCACCACACTGAATAGAAAGTTAGGCTCCATCTAAGCAGGATTACCTTAAGCAATCTAAGGGCGGTCACCCAGCACGTCCTAGTCTGCTCTTCTTCTGCACAGAACATTTTCAGGTCTCGGGGCCCTCCTGCTTTGTTAGGCTAGAAGGCCACAGCACATTGTTTATCGTTAATGCATATCTTGAAGGTAACACCTGTTGAAATAAAAGCCACTAAAATTCTCCTATATATATATAAGAGAAAGCTCTCTTTTTCAAAGAAATGAAGAGAAACTCAAGCTTACCTAAAAGACTGAGGCTTGCTTTATGCACATATCAAAATACTAAGCCTGTACCTTAAAGCAGAATCCATAGTGAGTCGGAGCTCCATGTTTTTTTTTGCCAGCCACTGACACATAGATATCACTAGTGCCAAATTCGCTAAAAAACTGCAAGTGCCGTGGTTCCTTAAATAATAAAAATAAAACATAAATATTTGCATATATATATTGAAATGGATAGGCATTTCCCCTTTTTGTATTTTTATTACATTATGCTATTTACATCTTGGTCAAAAATTATCTATCCCACAAAGAATTTTCCATGCAATGTCACACACACACACACACACACACACACACACACACACACACGATAAAAAGGATCCTGTATCCTAAAGTAGCCAGAAACCCCATACTAATTCATATAAAATGGTAAGTGGCAAATTGTTCATAACTTAAATTCTTTAACTGCATAGGTACCATATATCCAATTTTCAATTTAATCTTCTTTTTCTCTTTAACTATCATTTCAAGAAATGTAAGAAGGAAAAGATAGCAAAGAATGGGTATTTCAAATGCTTTCTTTATCCAGGTTTCAAATAGTAGCTCCATCAAGGGCAGAAGGTTAGTTTGAGTTTCTGTAGCAGTTTGGGAAGAAAAAGAAAAACAGGTGACTCCTGCTATGTTTAGCCACAAATATCCCTTGGATTTGGGGTCTGTGTGATGCAGTACAGTGAGCTGGCTGTGTGATTGTCTTGTTCTACAGAAAGAAGGAAGTGTCCATGAAGGAATTTGGGGAAATTACCTGGCAGAACAAAGTGTCTAATTTCCAAGGCAAAGTGGGATCATGAGCAGCTATTTCTTCTCTGGGAAATCCATGAGATTTATAGCTGGCCATGGGAAATCACTGGGTCACATTTTTCCAGGATAGGTTAATAACTTGGAGAAGTGCTTAATTCTGAGGGTGAATATATAATCAAAAGTGGCCAAAATGCATTTGTTCTCTAAGACCTTCTATGAGTACTGTGGTCTCACACCAGCAGAGAGTCTCGGTCTCCCCGAAGCCTTTTAGAAATGCAAAGTCTCAGGGCCCTACCTCAGACCTGCTCAGTCAGTATCTACATTTTAACAAGATCCCAAGTGATCTCACATGCACTAAAATTTAGCAGCAGTACAAGCACACCACACACGCGCACGCACACACACACACACACATATTCGGTAACCTGAGCAACCCCACACAAACCCTAAGAAATTTGTCATTTAGCAGGAGACTACTCCAACTGAAAATTTTCTCTGTATGTTACCTATCTTTAAGCATTTATCCTAATAAGTGCTATCCTTAATTGGGGAATAAGGCAGAAAATTTAAAAAAAATTAAAACTCAGCCTAGGGCTCTTGGAACTATGCAGAAGAAAAGGAATGTCTTATTGTCATTAAGATATTCGCTATTAATGCTTTCTTCTTTGATAGAAAGTGTTTGCAAACAGAAAGAGTTTTTCTCTAAAGTTGATGACTAAACTCCTTCCTTCCCAATGATACTGCAGAAGTCTTTATAACTCGGTCATTCAAAGAACAATGAAAGATAGCTCAAGGAACATTGTATATAGTTTTATGTGAATTAGGGAAGGGGAACAACAAAATGTAGAGACAAAGGACAAAGGGCAAACCAATGCAACAGTAATAAGCACAAGAAAATATGTTGGACATTAACTGTACAACTTGGGGTGGGGGTTGGGGGTAGGGAAAGTGGGAAAAAAGGGAGGGGGTAACAAGTTTGAAAAGAAATGTACTCTCTACCTTACATATGGAACTGTTACCCTTCTATACATAACCATGACAATTAAATTAAAAAATAAAAAACGAACACTGGCTAATATATGAATCATGTTGATCTCTTTCCTGATTAATTTTTATTCTAGTACTGAACAAGGATCAAGGTTTATAACACTGAGTACAAGGCCCAGATGGCATGGTTAGCAAAATCTATGCACACACACCTACAAAGAAGGGAGATGGGAAGGTGGGTATTTAGAGGTTTCTCATGCTCATACCTCCAGGGCCTGCAGGAGTGGTCACTACTCATTCCTCTAGAGTATTTCTATCTGATCTTGACTATTTCTAGTTGTATGTCTTAAGGTGAAGGAAAAAATGTAAACTACAGTGAATCTCAAAATCTACAGCCTCAGATAAGAACAAAAGGGGGAATTCAAGATGTAGAAAAATAAGCAACACATATTGCTTATTACATACATAATTAAAAGCATACAGATTACATCAAACATAGATGGAAACCTTAATGAAATAAAACTAAATAGTTTTAGACAGATCATAGTAAATGGTTTTGATCCAATAATAATTACCAACTCTTGATATCAAATAATAACCAATGTAACAAATAAATGCTTGTTTTAATGTATAGTTGATATATCATCAGAAACCACAGATTCTTCAAGTTACCTTTGATGTCCCTTTAGTAGAAAAATATAAGCCAGATCTTCTTAAAAGGAAGTAAATTTTTTTCCAGGACTTCTTTCCTTGTTCTTTTGCATGTAAAAAGCCATGAATTTCAGGATATGTGCTTGAACTTAGAAACATCTAGAAGATAAAGGTGTAACAATGATATCATGAGTTTTGAATCAATTAAATATAAACATAAAAAGCCAAACACTGTCACTATCCTTTATAATTATAGAAATCACATGGCACATACAAGAGAAAATACGTCACTCCAAAAACCTGAGATAAGTTCACAATGAAAATATGTTCAAATTCTACATTCGCAGTGATCAATATTTAGCAGAAAACCAAAATTATAAGTTATCTAAACATCTAGTTGATAAGCTGGACATCATCAATAGAGTTAAATTCTGATACTTTTCATCAACTTCATTATTATAAAGTGTAAGTAAAACCATAATCCTGACTTCAACTGTTAGGTGAGAAGTTGAGTCATGTCAACTACAACAATATCTATTACCCCATGTGGTCTTCTGGACCATAAAGAGAGGTAATCTGTTTATCTACTCCCTTAAATATGGGTGAGTCTAACACAGTTTGAGCAATATAAGATAGAGGAAGTGACATTGACTCATGACTTCCACGACTTCACTCTTGGAAGCTAGTTGATACATAAGATGTGTGACTGACTTGAGAACCACAATGGGTGAGAAACTTAATGGCTTGGAGAATGAGGCAGTATGTGAAGACAGGAAGAAAGTTGTACTTGTACTAAAAATACTAGTTTGGAAGTGGGGCCTCAGTCTGCAGCCGTGGTCCAAAGTGCTTCAGAGATGATCCACCCAGAAAACGGATCCCAAATCCCTGATCCTCAAAATGTTTGGCAAAATGTGAACAGGTAATTTAAAGCCATTCAGATTTGGAAGAATGTGTTACACAGTAATAAGTGAGGCAGTAGGCAGGAGTTGTTCAGGAAAAGGAGACAGAAAACAAATAGTTATATGTGAGTGGCTGGGCTGAAGGTCCTTACTTAGACAGTGGAAATACAACGTTGTCCCATTAAAGAAGAAAATAGAAATCCCTATGAATAAAAAAATGGGAAAATTGAAACTAAAATAAATTATTAGTAAAAGCTATGTAATATATCTTAAAGGATAATTCATGGAAGCACTGGTAATAGATATTTATTTTAAATGCAAATTACTGAATTTTTTTATTTAATGAGTCACAGATATTAATTAATTGACATGCAAAACAGGCAAGTAGATTTTTTTTAGTTTGAGTGCTTTCCAAGTTATTAAACCAAACCAATTAAATTTTTTAAAGAGAGTCATAAAGGTCACACTAGAAAAAGAAGAAACCTTTTAAAAAGTGGAAACATTGCCTCAGTGGAGAGAAGAGGTCAGGGGCATGTGCAGGACTATCTGATTCCAAAGACTAAGATTTTTCTTGTTTTTCTAATTTAACATTAAAGCAGTCTAACTAATAACTCTGGGAGAGGAAGGTTTGGAAAGGAGGCAGAAGGAAACTCTCTATCCCCCACTGTGTAGCACTGGTGAAGCATCCAGACTGAGAACAGGAGTCACCGGCTGTTGTCATTTGCCCTAATATGCTGAGGAGGCCCCTGGGGAACCCAGCAGCACAGAAAGAGCCTGGAAGAAATTCTGTTGGGACTAGTCATATACCTCAAGTATTCTGAAGAGTAGAAACAAAACATACTCTATTAGAAAGCCCATAGAAAACAAATTAGTGGTAGATATGCCTACCTCATATAATAAAAGTCATGCTATATTAGAAATAATAAGTGCAGTCTTCATTAAATTCCAGAGGTTCCCAAGTGAGCACAGGAAAGCCTGGAGCACAGTACACAGAACCCTACAACCTGCAAAAATCAACTACTACATTTCTGATACCAAAACTACTAATACGCTGGAAATAAAAGAACAGAAATTAATTACCTATTTTTAACAGCAATGCCATAGAAAATGACTATCTAAAACAACTGATTGGAAGAAAGAAGCCCAAGAGGCACACTGCTAAGGTTTTGAATAAGATATACTAGTATTAGGAGTACTTGTTGTATTCTTGGTTCTACCAAAAGTATCTTAAAATGGTATGCAAGTTTTTCTATCACACCTACTGTAAATGTTAGTATGGATATATTCTCTATTTTCCACCATTCATTTAATTGCCAAGTATTTTATACCCCGAATGATTGAGGTTGTTCATTATAATATGTAATACTAAGTATCTTACTAGGATTTTGATTTCCTCAGATACTTACTTGATCTTTACATAGAGGATAGAGGATACATAAAAAAATAGAGGAAAATTTTGCCAAGTTTCTTCTCACAAGAAGCATTTAAAAATGTTTAAAAGATTTTTCCAACTAACCAGAACTGGGAAAAAGAATATTGGTAGGTACCTTTTTTCACTTAGTTTTTAAAATTTCTTTTTGGTTTCTCCTTCAAGAAAAATTAGTCATTCAAGGCATATCATTTCAAAGTCTAGGAATGACTGAATAAGGATGATGTCAGAGTTTTCCATGCATGGTACTATGATTGACATGGTCTAGTGAAAACATTTTTACCTGCACAATCTGTGGAGGCGATATTTCTCCATTGGTTTCAGTTGCAAAGGACACCATGTGCTCTGGAAAAAAGTACTGACAAAAAGACACAGGTTAAGTTATCCCCAAGCCCAATCTAAGAAAGGCTATGTTACAACTGACACAGAACTCTAAAGCCAAAATTCTCTAAACCAGTGTGTGTAAAATTTATAGAAAGAGATTGAGATAATGCCAGTCCTGGAACTGTATCCTTGGGTATGCTGAATTGCTGTTGTAGGATTTTTCCACATTTTTTAAACTCTCACCAATTAGTTGTACAAGGAGGAATTCATTTGACATGTCCATGTATGAAAATAATGTCCCTAGACCACACACACCCTCCATTCTTCCTCCTCCCCTTTCCCTTCCCAAACCAAGCTCACTTCCCACACACTTGCATAAAGCATTTTGAGCTGATTTACATGCTTCCTCATCTCTGTTCCACTAACACTAATTCCTCCAGACAAGACTTGATTTCCATCCTGTCATTTTTGTCAGATCACGGTTCAGAGGAGCTTCACTGTGGAATTCCACCCATGCACATACTCTTTCTTAACATGTACATGCAGAGGTGAACCCAACGATTAGCAGACACTCCCTAATGATGCTCATCACAGAGATGCTCGTGCCTGCAATTATAAAATCCTGACAGCAGGATGATAGTGAGCTTGTACCACATCCTTTCTTGAAGACCTGAAAACTAGGCACTACAAAACTATTAAATATCTTATAGTCAAGGCATAGAGAAGTAACAGGCAAAGGTGATGATGCCTATGATCCCATCCCAGAACAGAGAAGAGCCAGGATGCAGTAGTGTTGCTAAAAGTCTAGGCCTTCCCACTTACTCTTTCTACAAACTTGATCAACCACACAATTCAGGCAAGGAAGTTGCTTAATATATGAATCCCAAGGCCTTAGTCTTGGCTTTTCTGATTCAGTCAGTCTGGGTAGGTCTTGGAATTTGTGTTCTTCATGAGAATTGTGACTCCATTAAGTAAGTCTCATAGCGAGAGAAGTCTGGAAAATTATATGCTACTAGATTTCTTTCATGATAGGGTTTCTCAATAGCCATTATGCTAACATTTTGGTCCAGTCTTTCTGTGCATGATATAGTTTTCAGCAATATGCCATGCAGTGGACCTTTAAGATTGATGGTATGAAACCCAAAATATCTTAAGATATTACATATGACCCTGAAGTTGAAAAACATTGCTCTGGGTCTACCAAAGGAATGTCCAATCTTGTTTATATAAAATCAATAAATCGGGCTGGGGATATGGCCTAGTGGCAAGAGTGCTTGCCTCCTATACATGAGGCCCTGGGTTCAATTCCCCAGCACCACATATACAGAAAATGTCCAGAGGGGGCGCTGTGGCTCAAGTGGCAGAGTGCTAGCCTTGAGCAAAAAGAAGCCAGGGACAGTGCTCAGGCCCTGAGTCCAGCCAATCCCCAGGACTGGCCAAAAAACAAACAAACAAAAAAAATCAATAAATCAAAAATAGGGAGAACTAAATCAAAGTTCTTTAAATATGAGTTAAATTCTTGCCTTAATAAAGATTCACAACAAGAATACACTTTCCCCTTCAAATCTAATGCTATTTAATTTTTATTAGAGCTCTTATTTTCTTTTGTCAAAGATCATCCCATTATGTTTCTATTAATAAGTTAAAATGAAAGAGAATGGAAGAGGTCTTTCAGGGTTTGAAAATATTCTATTATGGTGTGTATCATATATATTTTATAAAGGATCATTTCAATCCAATTATCCAAAACTTCATGTAAAAATATGCTACAGCTGCAGAGACAAAAACAATTTAAAGTAATGAGCCCAGAGGCTATTCTGACTACTCTAGATACCCAGTCTTCATTAGGATGTGACACACATTTATTTTCTTTTAAAGAGACTGATAATGAAGGTAGTAGTTACAATATAATGTACTGATTTTTATCCCATTTCTATTGAGCTTAGAAACGACTGCACTGCAAATAAAATTAATTTAAAGATGAAAGACTCATGTCAATCTTACATTTCTGGCTAAACTACAATAGTCCCTATAACCACCAATTACTTAAGAACATTTCTTACTTAAATTTTCTAAATTTTTTAGAGAAATGAAACTCTAATATTTTGGAATATATATGAGAACCTATAGTAACTAATCCCCCCAAAATGTGCAATTATTTTGCTTTGTTTTGTTTTCCTAAAAGACAAGGGAAGCAGCACTAGTTTTCCCATATTTTTAAACTAGTCAAATTCATCTTCCTTCAAATTTTGCTCCGAAGGCTAAAAGATAAGGTTTCATGTATGTATTTGAACATCTCAGTATCATGTTGACTAATAATTGCTAAAATGAGAACATGTGCATAATTTTAATGGAGTAGCAGTCTTATCTATACTACCATATCAAATTGTATTTTATTATTAACTAATCTTCTTCTTCATATAAAACCTAATGGATTCATTTAATTTCCACAGCTGTTCATGGGGATTTCACTTACCATTGGGTTCTTGAAGAATTCATATTTGGCATAATTTTTTCTAAAGTATAACTTATTTTCCTCTCCCATTCCCCAGGTGGATACCACTTCAACCACCAACTCATGGTCTTCTATTGCTCTTTCTGTGAAGAACACTTATAGTGAGTATACTGACAGTCTGACTGACAGACAGACTATACAACCATATAATCGTACAAGTATAAAAAACAGATGACACACGTTATATTAAGCATAGCAAATTTCAGTTTGATCTTAAAATATCCCAACTCATTAGATTTCATATCAATTCTGAACTAGTAATGTTAATTTTACACTTTAGCAGCCATACAAAAAGAAAAAAAGTATCATATCTGTATCATTTTTGCTACCTCTCAATCTTTTGTTATTGCTGTGAAAATTACAATATGAGTTTGATAACAGAACTGAGACATGAGAGCTATTCTTTTCACAACTGTGACATGAGAGCTATTCTTTCTGCAACTCATCACAGTGCCAAAATTAAAATATTTGTTCCAAAGTTGAACAATTCACCTCATTAAGAGATGGAAGAATTTTGACAGGTTCAATAAGCAGTTAAGGCACATAATCTGGGTAGTTGAAGAAAAAATTCAAATAGGTACTTTAAATGGAAAAGTTGAATGCAAGTAGACAGAGGTTTTTAAGAAGCTCAATTTCTGAGGCACTTGACACTTTCAAAGTGAATGTTATGGAAACTCTATATTGTATTAACAGTAAATGCTGAAAAGGTTGGAAGACTCTTAATAGAAAATAAAAACTAAACAATGACAACTTTAAATAGAGAAAACAACAAAAATATGAAAAAAACTGTATCTAAATAGTGATTATGTCATTAACAATAGTATTCCTCACAGTAAAACCTACACTAGAAACTACCCAATTATCTGTAGCTAGGAAAATGAACATATTTTAGAAAAGCCCATAGTACCGCTGTACCACAACCATGAGCACCAAATGGATGGATTCAAACACATATGAAAAGGCCCTGACATAATCTAACATGAGGTAAAACAGGGAAAATTAGCTTGTAGTACTAAAACATGGGGTAATGAAGGTAAATTTCAAGTAGGCCATAGTGAACAAGTAGGATAAGGGTAAAATTGAATTTATGAGTCTGACTGTTGGTCACTCCTCAGATGATACAATATTTGAGAGCTATCTGAGATGTCCACATATATTGTGCCTACTTCTTATATTGTGTGTGTGATAGAGAAGACAGTATGGGGCCTTGTATCTGCTAGCCAAGTACTCTACCAAACACTTGAGCTATACCTCCAGTCATTTTAGGCTTTAGTTATTTTTCAGATAGATTCTTGTTTTGTTTAAGCCAGCATCAAACCATGATCCTCCTACCTATGCTTCCTATGGGATTATAGGTGTGACCCTCTCCATGCTTTACTTGCTTATTGAGATGGGAACTCCCTAACTTTTGCTCAGGCTAGCCTTGAAATGAGATCTTCCTGATCTCCACATCCCAAGTAGTTGAGATTATAGGCATAAAGCATCATGCTCAGCCCTATATTTCTTTGCTTTCCTTTTCTTTTCTGTTGTGTGTATGTATGTGCGCATGTGTGTGTGCATGTAAGTAACAGAACTTGAACTCAGAACCTGGTACTTGTCCCTTAGCATTTTCAAATACCACATGAGCCACAGAGTCACTTCTTGATTTTTTGGTATTTAGTGGAGATTAAGAGTCTCAAAGAATTCCCTGCCTGGGTTACCTTCAAAGCACAATCCTCCAATCTCAGCCTCCATAGAACAAAGCATTGCATGCAAGAGCCACTGGCACGCAACTTGCATCGTGGTGTGTGTGTGTGTGTGTGTGTGTGTGTGTGTGTGTGTGTGTGTGTGTCATCTTTCAAAAAGAAAAATGGATCATAGAATTATCAATACAAAAGAGGAAATGGAGAACAGACAACTGAGAAATATAAAATTTCTACCTTTTTTAGTGTTTGTAGGACTTTTTTGAAAAGTATATGTGTCTTAGAAATTCAACACTCGGTAGTGATCTGTGACCTACTATACCTGAACTCTTAAAAGAAATGTCATACTTAAATAGGAGCTTCCTCATCTGAAAGTAAGTTCTTGAAACGTACCCAATGAATATGGATGAATTTGAGTTAAGTGCATCTACACTCAGAGCTCTGTTCCTAACTCTGATTGTTCCTCTTCTGTCTCACTGACTAGCTCTCTTCACTGCCTCTCTTTCCTAACGCATAGTCCTTGGCTTTACTCTCTCCTTTATCCCTCTCTAAAAGAATTCATTCCTCTCTTTTGCCATCACATCTGTCGGGTTTCTTGAAGTGAAATCTGTGCCTACAAATGCTTTTATCCATGCTTCAGTCCTAACTGGCATACTCTCCACCATCACATGCACAGTTCATTGAAAACCAAATTCAAGAAGGAGGCTCGTCAGAATAGCAAACTGAGGATTACCATGTGATACAACAATTCCACTTTGGACACACAGCCAAAGCAAATAAAAATAGAGATTGAAAGATCTTTGTTCATCAAATGTTCACAGTAACATCATATCATAAGAGTCAAATCAGAAACCACCCAATGGCTGCTGAGGGATGAGTAAACACACAGTGGCATAGGCAGCACTATAAAGGAATGAAGATCTGACGAAGGATAAGGAAAAACCTGCATGAGTCTTGAAAATATATTCGAAGTGAAATAAGACACACATGCTATCCCCCTTACATATGGTACCTAGAGTGGCCAAAATTCATAAAGAACCACAGATGAACCAAGGAACCATAGTGAAAAGAGGAAATTTAAAATTATTGTTTAGTTGTTACAGAGTTTCAGTATGGGAAGATAAAAGGTCCTAAAGAAATTGAAGGTGGAAGGGCTGGGAATGTGGCTTAGCGGTACAGTAGTTGCCTAGTATGCATGAAGCCCTGGGTTTGATTTCTCAGCACCACATAAACAGAAAAAGCCAGAAGTGGTGCTGTGGCTCAAGAGGTAGAGTTCTAGCCTTGAGCAAAAAGAAGCCAAGGACAGTGCTCAGGCCCTAAGTCCCAAGCCCCAGGACTGCCAAAAGAAAAAAAAACAAAAAGAAACTGGAGGTAGAGTTTGCTTATGAATGAATGTGAATACATATAATGGCACTGAACTACGCATTTAAAACTTATAGGGATAGGAAGCAAAAAGATGGAGAATGATAGAAGTGATGATATTGAACTAGATGCATTATATTCATAACCTCACATATGGGATTGCAATCTCTTTGCACAACTACTTAATAATATAATCTTAATTTTTAAAAAAAGGTCATAAGAGTGATAAGATGGGGTGCAGTACAGAAAGCATTGGGGGTCTTCCCTGAGTAACTTATGAGACATCATACTGACAGCAAGTTTATGTACATCTGGCTATAAATTTGAAAAACTCTTAAAAACATACTTCAAACTACTTTTGCTTCCTAAATTCTCTTCAGGTCGTGTTGACTACCTTTTCTGAAAGAATATAAAATCAAAACTTACCGTGGCATCTTTCTTTTATCTCCATTCCAATATCCTTTGCTCCTCATATCCACAGCTATCAGGTTTTCTTCCTCCAAGCGTGTCTCACAGTCAACCCCCACACTTATTCCCACTGTCACTCCTCCAGTGCAGAATGCATCCTCTTATACAGCCTCTGAACTTATCTTCTAGTTTCTCCTTTCTCCAATCCAACCTGGGCAACCCTCCTAGAACAACTGTGGTCATATGAATCCTGCCTACAATGCATGCCTACATCTCCTTGTTTTGGCAAAAAACCTATTAATCTGGCAACTAAAACTCATTCATTCATCCACCAACTCAACAAATAGTCACTAAAAGCCTGCAGTGGGTCAGATTTTCCTCTTGGAGCTGCAATGTTGGAATAGAAAAAGTGGTAAGAAATAACTGCCTCCATGGTACTTTCATTTAAATGAGCAAACTCAGATGATAAGGAAAATGTATATGTTAAAGGACAGCAATAAACAGAGCAGGAAATTGGGGTGGGGGTAGGGAGAAAGTCCACTTCCAGTGGTGTTCCATATGTAATTTATTGTATATAATTTGTCATATATAATTCAGGGTTAGTTGAGAATTAGATATGAATGAAAAAGAAAAACAGTTAAGGATGATGCCATGGGCTTAGTCTCAATCCTTGGAAGCACTGTGTGAGCATTCAGAGACAAGGAAGAAGGGGGGATGCAATAAACACTGAGACAAAGAGAGAGACGCTGTATCCTTGATAAATTTTTGATTCTTGCGTCCGTCTACTTCTCACTCAAACCAAGATGACACTTTAAGCTTGTAAAGCACAGGTACCCATAAGTAAGTGTCCTTTGTTTTGAACATTATAGCTTTGTTCTTTGTAATTGCAGTGAGAAAATTTCAAGGTTATTAATCAAGATGCTTGCTTTGCCAACCTGAGTCCCTTTGCTTCAATTACTTTCTTTTTCAATCATAAAGGAAAAGCCCATGTTTTGTTCTCAAAATGTACTACAGAATACAGAGGAGAAAAATATCAAAGGCATTTTCTTGGGTTTTCAATCTCTAAAAGTAGGTTTCATCAAACTTTGGCAAACATAATTGTTTAAGAAGAATCATGCTTGAACTCATCTTCCATCTATCTAGCCTTGGTTTCCTGGGAACAGAGTTAGTTAAGGGGTTAATGGGGGTAGAGTGGAAACTGTGTGGGAGCTGGATAATACCAGGATGATGTAGGACCCAGTAATTTCCTACTCTGCTCCTATCCACAATTGGAATGCTTTCTGGGTGGAAAAACAATAGAAAAGTTTACAAGCACTGTGTGGCTTAAACCACAGCCTTGACATTTTCTCTCATCAAGAAGTGAGAGGCAATAGCTGAATGTAATGTCAAGTTGATAGCATTCCATATATGGAAAGGGGGCACCACAGAGTCAAGTTCCCCAGGGGGAACATGGGAAGAGGACAAAGAGAAGACCAGCAACTTTAGGGGCATTATAAAACAACAGTAGGCTTTAAAGGAACAAGCTTCCAGAATATGAAGAGAACAGGTAGGTAAGAATCAGCCATAGTTCATTTAGACTTGAATACAGTGTTAGGACATTAGACAGAGGGTGGAATGGCTCAACCTTCAGCCATGCATTTCACAAGCCTTTGTGCAACTCAGTGATGGAACTTGAATTATTTACCCCCAAAAGGCTGGAAAAACCTGGAGATCCAACAGTGAGAAGTTAAATTCCCTGTTGTTAAAAAGAACAGGAGACCTTGAAACAGGAACTTATTCCAGCTGCAGAAATAAAGGTTACAACACTATATGTCTTAAACTGAGAGCTATCTCACTGCTGTATTTTAATAATATCCAAGAAAGCTCAATAATGCTCTTTAAGACATCAAATACTAGGCAAGATTCCAATGACTCTCACCTGTAATCCTAGCTACTCAGGATGCTGAGATCTGAGGGTCTCAGTTCGAAGCCAGCCCAGGCAGGAAATTCTGCAAAATTCTATTTCTAATTAACCAATGAACCCCTGGACTGGAGGCAGAGCTCAGGTGGTAGTGTACCCACCATAAGTGTAAAACTCCACAAGGGCCTGATTTTGAGCCCTGGTACAAGCACAAAAATGAACGAATGCAAGATAAAGATATCAGGTCTTCATTCCTAGGACCTATAAATATCAACTTATGCAGATGACAAAGGTGTCACTGAATTGAGAACACTGAATTGAGGAAGATATACATTAACTGATCAATCACAAGCATCCTCTTATGAGAAATGCAGAAGGAGATCTGACACAGACAGGAAAATATGGTTCAGGTGCCAGCAAGGCAGATTCAAGTGGTGCCACAGCTAACCATGGAGTGCCAGCAGCACCTGAAGCGGGAACGGGCAAGGAATAGACTCTTCTTAGTGTCTCCAGAACTGTAACAGTATACACACTTTGATTGTGGAACTCACGTTTGTGGTGATTTGTTACAGCATCCTGAAAAGTTAATACACCCTAAGGAGCAAGCTGTATGTCCATTCTGCAGGCAAAGACTGTGGTTCAGAATAGCCATCCTGCCCAGATTGACTGGCAGCCAATGTGGCAGTGTGAGCCCAAGTTGGTAGTCTGTTTTCAGCAGGGTACCACCCCAACACAGCCTGCATGCAAGTTCCTACCCAAAGGAAACCTGTGCCCCCTGCTGGGTTTATTAGAGCCTACCTCATTCTTTCTACATCATCCACCTCACCTCCCATTCTCCTGCAGTTGTCATATTTCCAGTGTCTTCATTGTTGTTTCTTTGAAATGTGTTCATCTATAGTTGCTATTTAATTGGAAATGAACATGTTTCCAGCATAAGAAGACAATAATGGCACAATTTCAAATTATACCAGTCTTAACCTTCCACAAAAGTAACAGAGATCATTTGAACTTGGACTACACTTAATACATTAAACACAAAAAGGGTTGTAAAAAAAATCAAGCTGTATTTGAACAGCTGTGAGAAATCTATAACTAAGGCAAAAGTGCAATATAGGTGGTTACCAAGTAGAACCTGACTGAGCTGGGATCTAGTGTTAGACAGTGTTCCCAGAAAGACAAGGCCCTACATTCAAACCAAGTACTGTAAACAACAATCGCACAAAAACAAATAATCCTAGGAAGAAGAACTGTTAATCACACTTAAAGAAAACTTAGTATCTGTTTTATAATATAGTGTAAATAGTTAACAAAATACAGTTTCTCTTTCTTCCTCCCTGCCTCCCTCTTTTCCCTTCTTTTTTCTGCTTTCCTGTCTCTGACTCTTTTTTATTCCTGCTCCCGACCGTCCTTCCTTCCCTAACTCTTCTCCATCTCTTCTCTTTATCTATATATGTGTATGGTGGGGGCAGGAGGGCTATTTTGTGTTTGTTTGGTTTTTATAAGACAGTGTCTCTCTCTGTATCTCAGTGGCCTCAAACTTGTAATTCTCCTGCATTACCTTCCCAAGTACCAAGATTACCAGTGTGCACTACCACCACACCTGGCAATATAGACCTTGATAGGCATGATAGAATGATAAAAGCTGCTAAGGTAGACTACTTTAACAGGAAAAGAAAAATTCTTAAAAGGAAGTGAGACATTGGAGAAGTCCAAATTCTTTTTGGCTGCCCCTACTTGTAGAGCACCCAGGACAAAAGAAGAGCAAAACATTGTACCAGATGGCGTCTAGTAAACTTTATCTTGACTTTCCTCCTTTAGACCTATTCGAAACTGTGCTAATTTTCCGCACCTCAGAAGTCTCTCTAAATAGTTTGCATTAAAACACTAGAAACATATTAATCCGACAACTAGAGCTCTTGTTCCAATGTCCAATACCCAGAATGAACTCAGACCTTTTTAAAGTTACATTTGGGAAAAGACCCGTGGTAATTTTCACATAACTTCATCATG
This sequence comes from Perognathus longimembris pacificus, assembly GCF_023159225.1. NCBI lineage: Eukaryota > Metazoa > Chordata > Mammalia > Rodentia > Heteromyidae > Perognathus > Perognathus longimembris. Next base: position 57,721,994 of record NC_063164.1, on the reverse strand, counting down.
ATTATTTTAAAGACCTTATTTTTAAAATTTCATAAAATCCATCTAAAACAGTATATTAAAACATATTATTAAAATGTTACAGATACATTTTTAATCATTTCATTCCCAAGCATCGTATTTCCTACCCCTAATTGCCTAACCAATAATTGATGAAGCCTATTTTTAAAAACTTCCTGAAGTTATTTTCTAGAAATTGGAAAGTGAACTACAACTGTCAAATAGGTAGGTAGAAAAACAGAAGGAAAGCTTTCTTAAAGCTACTTCTAAGCAGCAACCAAGAAAATGGAAAATGAAAAAAAGGCTTCAAAAAGGCCTTAGAATATTCCTTAAAACAAAAATGAAAATGCTCTACTATTTTCAGTTTTATTTTTATTTCTTATATATCAGTCGGGTCTTGTGGTAATAGAGAGAAATATTACCAAATAAAGAAAACTGAGTGTAATTCTGATTTCTGTTTAATTTTCAGGACCTTTTACTTTAAAAAGAAGAAAGAAAGAAAGAAGTTTCTTCTGAAACTGTTGATTTAACTTCAAAGTCTTTTATAAAACCTCAATCCTCCAAGAATGGGAAGTGCTCACCTGTGACCTTCTGCCTGGATTTCTTCGCTGAATCTACTGAAAATACAGTGTAAGGCTCAGATAGAAACCTGAGTCCCTACTCTTCTCATCACTTGATAAGAGAAGAAACAAAAGTGGCTTTTACCTCTAATTCACCCAGAAAACAATTCTTGGTATCCTTTTGTTACAGGAAATTCTGAGAGACAAATAGCCCTTGTATTTCTCCGCGCTGGGCAGAAACTACATACATTCTGTCAATCTTATTTTCACAAAAATGAACAGCCTCTGACCAAGCAAAACAAAAATAGGAGACACAAAGAATCATACGGAGCTCAATTTCTAAAAGGTTCCTTAACCTAAGAAGAGTGGCTAATACCACCAGGATCCCCTGAGAAAATTGCCCCTGCCGCTTCAACTCCCCAAGTAAAATAATAAGAAAGTTGTGATGTTTCAGCTTTGTGTGGAGGAAGCCTTTATAGTTTACTTCTCCAGCAAATCAAAATAGTCTTTGTGTTAACTCCGACCCAACCATGGAAACTTGTATTCATTAAAAATGCATTCATAAAAAAAACTCCACATATATCTACGTATATGTTATCTCAAGATGAGTAGGTAAATATCTGGAGTGTGATTATAAATGGCCTCCACAAATTGCAAGTTATCCAATATATAATTTAAAAGTAAATTATCATCTTGTCATGGTATACAGTTTTCTTGGTGTCTTCCAAAATCCTTCCTTCTCTCTACTTTGTAATCCATCCTTTCTTATTTATGTGCCAGTAATTAAGAATTGCCTCCAGGGCTGGGGATATAGCCTAGTGGCAAGAGTGCCTGCCTCGGATACACGAGGCCCTAGGTTCGATTCCCCAGCACCACATATACAGAAAACGGCCAGAAGCGGCGCTGTGGCTCAAGTGGCAGAGTGCTAGCCTTGAGCGGGAAGAAGCCAGGGACAGTGCTCAGGCCCTGAGTCCAAGGCCCAGGACTGGCCAAAAAAAAAAAAAAGAATTGCCTCCAGTGTATCATTCTGTTGGTTAACTGGAGATGAAGTCTCATGGATTTTTCTGCCCAGGCTGACTTCAAATCTCAATCCTCCAGGCTTCAGGTTCTTAGGAAGCTAGGATTATAGGTGTGAGCCACTGGTGCCTGCCTTAAAGTCATCCTTTGAATTATATGAATTATATCAACCTTACAGTTCAGTAAAATTTAGTTCAAACTTGTCTTTAAGTTACAAAGATACACACACTAAGTAAATTTAACTGCTGTAAGGAATTACTGTCTAATTTTAATATGATTACCAATAAAAAATAGCAAAGAAGAAAGCTACTTGGCCCAACTTGAGACTCAGAAAGATGTCTGAGACAAATGTTAAACAAAAATGTTTTAAAATTATATTTATTTTTTCTGATTTCTAAAATGGCACATTTTATTAAGGAAAATCGTATATATAACTGAGTTGCAATCCATATTTTCTTTTCCATCTTGTCTTTTCTCTGCATCTCTGTGAATGTTTTTCATAAAACTTAGGAAATACTGCATATTGTTTACATTGCTTTTAGCCAAGTATCATTCATTATACTCTTAGATTTTCCCACACCTGCCTTAAAAAGGAAGTACTGCAAAACTATGACCAAAATCAGTTCGACTAAAAACACTATACAATGTGGATGTACCATAACTTATACTATTCTCCCATTAAGTTTGACTTTTTAAACTAATTAATACAATAAATAATCTGCTCTGAGTAAGCTTATTATCTCATTACAAAGGCTTAACCCTAGTTGTGGAGCCCTGCATCTCACTACAAATTCAAGTCATTGCAAAGACTCCTAGTGTCTCTAGCAACCCCTCTGTGATGCTCAAGGCCTGCAACCCCCTGAGCATATGTGAGAACAGGTGGGACCAGCCAGTATCCTGATCATCTCGAGGAAGAATTTCAGATCAATAGGAGTGTGTGTCTAGGAGCTGGGCCTCTTCAGAAGAAGCTGTGTCTCCTGAAGGTGTTCATCTTCATCTTGTTTTAAATGTGTTATTTTTTAAATAAATGTAGTAGCAGAGGCTATAAGAATGTTAAGGGGAGGCTGGGAATATGGCCTAGTGGCAAGAGTGCTTGCCTCCCATACATGAAGCCCTGTGTTCAATTCCCCAGCACCACATATATAGAAAATGGCCAGGAGTGGTGCTGTGGCTCAAGTGGCAGACTGCTAGCCTTGAGCAAAAAGAAGCGAGGGACAATGCTCAGGCCCTGAGTCCAAGGCCCAGGACTGACAAAAAAAAAAAAAAAAAAAAAAAAGAAAGAAAGAAAGAAAAGAAAAAAAGGAAAAACAAAAGAATGTTAAGGAGAAATCAACAGCTCTAGTTATAGGACCTTCCCATTCATTTATTTATTTATTTTCGCCAGTCTTGGAGCTTGGACTCAGGGCCTGAGTACTTACTGTCCCTGGCTTCATTTTGCTCAAGGCTAGCACTCTACCACTTGAGCCCCAGTTCCACTTCTGGCTTTTTCTGATTATGTGGTGCTGAGGAATCAAACCCAAGGTTTCATGCATTCTAGGCAAGCAATCTACCACTAAGCCACATTCCCAGCCTAGTTATTTATTTATTTTGTAAATATTTTGTCTGTTTCTGGGATGTAATACTCCTAGAATGCCATATCTCCTAAGGCTCTGGGTCAGGGTCCACAATTGCCTGCACAAGAGTCAGAGAGCCACCCAACAGCTTCACAATTTTTTTTTCCCTGCTAGTGATGAATGAAGATAGTCATAATCCTGAAAGCTAGTAAATCCCATACAGTACAGGAAACTCCCTATCTGCTCCAGACAACAGGAAATATGTCATGTTTCTTTTGTTTTAAATATATATATAGAGAGAGAGAGAGAGAGAGAGAGTGCAGTAGCTGCTTCAAGGCAGCAACCATGAACTATGCCCCTCCAAGCCCCCACACTGAGCCTGCTTATGTCCTTAAGAGACAGTAGATTTGGCTGTACACACAAACACAGTTTCATTAAAAGCCTCCAGTCATTCATTTTGCTTATTAGAGCCAGTCACAATGATATTCACAATGGAAATATCGGCTGTTCTAGCAATGATACAAAAATACAATTAATTCCTCTTTCCCAAGGACTATGTAGGTATGTGCTTGAGGTACTGTGTTAATTGCCACTGCTTTGTACCATGGCTCCAATTAGGAATCAAAATGGGAGCAAGACAATCATGGATCCCATTAAGTTCAGGAGGAGTTGAAGCTGAAGTTCTCTGCCCCCACCCCATCAACTGCCTCTTCACTAACAGCCAAGGCAAGGATTCTATCTGGGGAAATAGTGACATCCAGTGGCTGCCAAGCAAAGCACACCCTTACAAAACCTGCTTAGTAGATTGTGAAAGAGGATGTATTTGTTGGCGCAGTGACATTTTAAATTGAATGTCTATAATAAAGCTGTGTATACGACTAGACCTGTATCACAGAATTCATAATAAGGCAATTCAACGATTCATCACAAAATCACGAAATTTGGCTGCTTTCAATGACTTACTCTATTAAAATTCTCAACAATATCTAACTAATAATTTAGGGCACAGGTATACTGACATTGCATTCAAATGCCAAACATACTATTATCATTCATGTTGTATAGAAGTTCATGAATAAGCAACTTCTACCTTGATCCTTTTGCTCAGACAAAACAACTATCTAGCTTTGTTGTCAAGTGAATCAAGTTATCTTAGTTTGATCCTGGGACCACCTGGGTAAAGAAAGTTTATTTGAAAAGCAGCTTAAATCATGTCTAAGAGGTAGAGATGTACCGTAAGACAGAGACAAACCATCCACCAAACCCCAGGAATATTTGCTTGAAAAGTAAACAGAAACCAACTTGCTTCAGAGAAAAATGCATAAACTTTAGTATCTGATGGGTCCTGTATTTGTGTAGCATTTAACCCTGAATGAGGTGCTGCTCCACCACTTTTGTACTATTTATGTAAAACAGTTATTAAATTCAAGCTTATTATGTACAGTAACTGTGGCAAAACTAACTGTGGTAGAAACGTGTGTTTCTACTACAAAATTCTAGTAAGATTGAAGTTCCCTTTACCACAAGAAATGTCACTCTGAAGACTTTTAGTCCCATGAACCCACTACAATTTTGAATGTCAAGAATTCCCCTTCCAACTTCAAAACTCAGTGATGTGGGTTGGTGGTTCAGAAGCACCAAGGATAATATGTCTATTAACAAAGTCTGTAGCTGGAGATATCCTACATTTATCGTGGTATTAAAGTGAGCCAAAGTACAAAAAAATAGTCACAATTCTCATCCGTACCACCAGTTAAAACATTCTTGGTTACAGGGCCTAAGGACCTTGAAAACACTAAGCTTCATACATATGCACACCATATGGGAAGAAGGCGGGTGGAACATGGACAAGTAGCAGGAATGAGAGGTAGACAAGGAATGTTCCAGGGAGCTGTGGGTAGTGTGATAGGAAAGTGGAGCACTGCTGCATGTTCTACAAAGATGAAAATGTAATTCTGGCAATGGTAGTAGGTACATTTCACAGTAACTCAGAGAAAGAATTGTTCTCAAACTCAAAGAATTCCCACTGCTTTCCTGACTCAGTGACAATTCCAGACCCACTCTGTGGCCTATGAGGCCCTATAGTGTCTGGCCCTGTGGGATTCTCATCCATTCCTTTCCACCAAGCAGATTCCACTACAGAGTCATTGTCCTCGGGGCTGTTTCTTACACACAGTACATTGCTAAATCAGGGTCTTTCCAATGCTCTCCCCACAATCTGGAACAATCTCCCATTTAACAACTGCAAGCCCTGGGTGTTGTGTTCTTGCATTCTCTAGGCAAGCAGCAGGCCTCTACGGCTTTTATTGAAAGCACATGGCTGGCTGTCCCCAGCATGCCTATTGCTCTCTCTTCCTTCCCTTTGGAGCCTGTCATCACCTAAAGTATAACAAATATTCATACTTCTGCTCAATTAGAAAAACCACCAAACTCAGAAGGGGAAAAGTTTCTATTCTATTTTCTCATACCAAATCCCCAGGATTTTCAAAATTATACCAAAAAAGGTATGAATTTATTAACATTTACCATACTGTTTGAAGCAGAAAGAAGATGAGAGGAAATTTCACTTTATGTTGAATCTACAGGGAAAGGCAAAAGTCAAAAAAAAAATCAGTGTGCAAAGAAAAAAGCAGGTTATCTACATAAGTGAATGCAAATATAGCTATGTCAACAAAGAGAGACTAAGCCAGGCATATGCCAAAATCTCAGTACTCAGGACGCTGTGGTAGGAAGATCATGAGTGAGAAACCAACCTCATGATAATTCAGGACCCTGCGGAGAGACTGGGCAGGCACAAAGAACTCTACAGAGATTTTGAAATGCAAAATAGAAGCTCTCAGTGTTATAAAATTACAGATAATCATATTTAATTCTCAAATTCTCTTCTCAGTTATGTGCAATGAGCTGAAATATTTTTGTGTCTAAAAAAATCGTTTTTAGAGATGAGCACCTATGGCTCTTTCCTGAAGTCCTAGTGATACAGAAGACTGAAACCTGAAGTATCAGTGATTCAAAGTCAAGTAGGGCAGAAAAGGCAGCAAGACTCCACCTCCAACTAATCACTAAAATGCCACGCCAAAAGTGTGGCTCAAGAGGTAGAGAGTCAGCTATGCGCAAGCAAAGCAAGAGCATGAAGTCCTGTGTTCAAGCCCTGGTACAGGCTTGTACGCATGTGCGTGCAGACAAACACACACACGAATTTTTTTTCTCCAGGAGAGAAACGCTGAGTGGTAGAGTACTGGTCTAGCATGCATGAACCTTTGGGTTTGAGCCCCAAACAAACAAACAAAAAACTTTTTATAATAATAGGTGCTACCTTCCTTTAAATTATTTTCATAGAAAACATCCTTTTGTTCAGAAGAAATCAAGAATGTTTCCTATACAATGTGCATAGCTGACTAGCTGGTCACCAAAGTTTATGTAAATAGTCTGTTCTTGGTTCTTGTCATCAATAGCATACACAGAAGTCTTCCGGGTGAAAGCGTCCAGGATCATTTTTTTAATTGAATAAGGACTTCTGCATATTACATATCATATTTAAGGGAGAACAATAAACCCCATTCACTCTAGTTCTTTTCAGGATGATGCAATACCATTGTAAGACTTAATACTAAATATCATATTTAGAAACTTCTCAACTGTGAAAGCCACAAGAAAATTTCCAAGATATATCTTCTTGTATTTGATATTGAGCAAGGAGGGCACCTCAGTAGTTACACTTTTACTTAAAGAGGAATTTCTTAATATCCTACATGCACATTTGGAACTGCTTGGTTTTAATATATAATGGGAGTGAAAAGCAAAATAATAATAATAACAATAACAAAAGAAGGCTCTGGAAACAAATTTCCCTCTCATAAACTTTGGTGTCATACATAGTCGATGAGATCAAGACAATATTCTTACATCTTTGGTTTTCTGTCAGCAATTTCTAGAAAACAATGTAATGGGGAAATACACTTGTATTATCACTCGAGGCCCAGATATTTAAATTTCACATGTAGCTGACATTAATTCTCAATGTTCCATTTTAAGCTTTTACATTAAAAGGGCTTGTGGATTTCATTCCTTAACATAAATAATTTGCAGGGATCTCAGCGAAAACTGCTATTTAATTTACAGAGTTGATTTGTATTATTGAATTTCAAAGCTATTTTTTTTGCCAGTCGAGCTTGGACTTGGGGCCTGGACACTGTCTCTGGCTTCTTTTTGCTCAAGGCTAGCACTGTACTACTTAAACCACATCGCCACTTCTGACTTTTTCTGTTTATGTGGTGCTGAGGAATCAAACCCAGGGCTTCATGTATGCTAGGCAAACACTCTACCACTAAGCCACATTCCCAGCCCCTTTCAAAGCTATTTGTAGGGGTAAGATCTAGTCATTATAACAAAAATGTTTTTTAAACTCCCCCAAAAGAAAAACAGTAACAGTAAGAAAAAAAGAGAATATTAAATATTTTGCTAATTAAGAACTATATTCCTGACAGAATAAGTAAATGAAATGGTTTGGAATATGGCAAATGTCTATTGAGAATTAACTTCATACTTTGGGGGAGATCATCATGAGTAGAAGTTAAATTAGTCATAAACGACAAAGGAGAAAACACATTGAAGTTTTCTGTCCCAGGAGATAGGAAGGCACACTGGCTGGTACAGTTTACCTTCAGAATTCAAGTTTCCTGTCTACGTTCAGCTGTTAATAGCATTCATTACTTCAGCCGTACTGCAGCATTATTGCAGCCCTTAAGCCACCAGATTGGAAGATGCTTTGCTCTCAAATCCCTGTGGAGATTGTGGAGCAATGCTTCTGCTTTCCTGCAGGCTTCTCTGTCCTGTCCCTGATATTCTGACATGGCCCCAGGCAGTGGTCACCAAATGGACATCAGCACTCCAGGAGTGCAGGTGGGGTGAGGCAAAATCAATTCCCATATTCTTTATAAAATGAGTACTCCTACAAACACATTTCTGGCAAGATTTTATGTGAAGAAATGCTCAACATCTCTGGCTATAGAGAAAATGGAAATCAAAACAAAATTGAGATTCTACCTCTCCCCACTTAGAATGGCTGTTATCAACAAAATAAACAGTAACAGATGCTAGCAAAGTTGTGGCCAGAAGGGACCCATATTAAACTGTTGGTGGGCTTATAAACTTGTTCAACCACTCTGGAAAGCAGGATGGAGGTCCTCCAAAAAATGAAACATAGAATGACCCTAGGACCCAGCAATTCCATTCCTGGGCATTAATCCAAAAGATCACAAACCAGGTTACAGTAAACCATGTTGTGCAATAAACTACAACCATGTTCATTGCAGCATTATTCACCATAGCCACGGTATAAAATCTGCTCAGATGCCCCTCAGTGGACAAATGGAGCAAGAAAATGTTGTATATATAAAAATGGATATGCATATACATAAATGGATATGCATATATAATGGGATTTTATTCATTCATTATAAAAAATTATATTGGATAATTTGTAGAGAAATGAAAATATATTAAGTGAAGTAAGACAAAGAAAGAAAGACAGAAAGACAAAGATTACAAGTTTTCCCTCATATGTGAAAGTTAGAATTAGCCTATAAACCTACAAATAAACACATTGGGTGGTTTGCAAGTATATACAAATGTATTAACTGAAACATAGTAAATTCAAGGGAGAATTAGTGCAATTCTTGCTAAGCAGCCTCTATGATGCTGAGCCACCCCTCCAGCTCTTAGTGCAATTCTTTAGAAAGCCAAAATCGAATCCCAACAAAATAAGCACCAGGAAATGGGTACTTGCAAGGTGGGGTGGGGCCAACGGGAAAAAGGTAGGTGAATGAAGAGGAGAAGGGAGAGAGAACACAGTTAATAATTCAATGTATATATTACAAAATTAAGAACAGTAAGAAAAGAGTTGGTTGGGAGTGGTGGGTAAGAATGCTGAAAGGAATGACATGGATCAAGATGCATGATAGTCATAAACTGCTTTGTTAATGGCAACTCCTTTGTACAAATTCCATTTCATGAGGGAAAGTAAAAACTTATATCCAAATCAACATTTACTGTGGAATAACTGCCATGGGTATAAACCCTCCAAGGAATCAAAGGGACCATTTTATACATTCCCAGCTGGAAGGAAAGGGAATGACCTTAATGACTATCAGTAAAATTATTTTTACAATTCTTAAGCCAACTGATGGAAGCAATTGAGCTGTCAATGATTAGTTATTTTAAGTGACTTTAGTAGTTTGTCACTCCAGGCTTTTTAACATATAATGAAAAGCAATTTGTGGCAGGCTGATTCCGAGATCTTAATTCCAAGATCCTATGAATGTCACCTTTATAGACATTAAAAAAGACTGGACATATAACTAAAGTAGGGATCTCTGAAAGGAGTTTATCCATTATCTAGGAGGTCCCTAGATGATATTGTTACAAGAAAGAATAAGAAGGATGCAATCTGACCATAAAGACAGAGATGACTGTGATACAGCCACAAGCCAATGAATACCAGATGAGTTAAGGACAAAGCATATCTCCATTGACACCTAGATTTCAATCCACTGATACTAATTTCAGACCTCCAGAGGTGTAATAGAATAAATTCCTGTGATTTTAAGCTACAGAGTTTGTGATACATTATTTCAGCAACTAAATGTAGCACAGAGTTCAAATAACAAAATGTTTTTTCCATTAGAAATTTTTCCCTTTATTATCTATTTAAACACATAAACATGATATTTTCAAATTAATAGCTACAACCATAAAACTGGGGAATAAAAGTTGCCAAACCCTATCCAGTTCAATTGAGTTTTTCTAATTAAAAAAATATTCCAAGCGTTCTCCACAGTTCATAATGGAGAGATGCTTTTCCAATTAAATATTTTTAAAAGTTACTCATTATGTTTATGCCTTGAAATGCAAAGGACTTATTTCTTCAAGAAAAATTTATATGTGCATTCCCATAAAGAAAAAGTACAAGCACACATACCTGTACTTGCCACCATTTTAGTTAAGTCAGGAAGTTGCCCCAGAGACATGTTGTTTCCTTAACTTCTCCTAAAGTTTTCATTATACTACTAAAACTTATTATGAAATGTATCTATCCATGAATTTTAACTTTATGTGTTAGGTCCAAAATTTCCCCTTACATCATTACTTTAATAGGAAACGTAGTAAATTTATAATATTTATAATATTATATCCCTATTTTTTTCCATTCTGGGCTCTTTGTCAACCCCTGATAGCCAAAATGAAGAAAGAGAGAAAAAAGGATTTACTTTCAATGTTTACTTCCTTCTTGTCTGTTTTTATGCAAGTGATAAAAGCCTTTGACATACAAAAAACAATTTGGAACTATGATTCTGTATCCTTACCTACACCTATATGAGGCAGATGTTCAAACAGGGTCCAGCTGTGGTCATCAATGTAATGGTTCTTCAGAATTAAGAGCTGGCAGACATCACGGGCAGTTATGTCACTGGGAACCTCCAAAGCCCGACTGGTTTCATCTTCACTGTAAATTTTAATCACCTATGTAAGTAGAAACAAACAAACAAGGAGCTTAATCGGATGCTGATGGCTCACACCTGAATTTTTACTACCCAAGTGTCGGAGATCAGGAGGATTCTAGTTTGAGGCCAGTCTGAACATATATATATATATATGAATTCATTTCAAGCAACAACTTGGTGTAGATGTGTGCATCTAATATCTCAGCTGTGTTGGAGGTTGAGATCACAAGGATTGGAGTTCCAGGCTGGCTGGCATGAGTAGAAAAGTCTATGTGACTTTATCTCAATGGAAAGAAGCTGGGGGTGGGGGTGAGCACCTGTCACTCCAGCTATGATATGAAGCTTAAAATAGGCCAACCATTGTCCAGATGTGCTCCTGGACAGAAAGCAACACCCTATGTCAAGACTAAACATGCAGCAAGAAAGAACTGGAGACATGGGTCAGGTAGAGTGCCTGCCTAGCAAAAGGTCCAGAGTTCAAACTCCTTTCAAGCTGTTATGAAAAAATAGCTTTAAAAAAATGGTTACTGTGGTGATTCAAACTGGCATTATCTATCATTTCCCATGGTTACCCATATTTTGTATATAGTAAGAACTGCTAAAATTTGACTTTTGCTGAAATCATTTAGCAAAAATACCAACACAATACAACTTTCTCACACTATACCTATCTATCCAACACATGCTAGTCTGAAGATATTGACCTAGTCCTCTAATCTATATTGCCCCATTCACCTACTCTAACCTGCTGACAACTGATTATTTATTTCTATATATGTGATACTTTTGCTTTTTCAAAGATTACAGAAATAAGTGACATTACACAATGTTTGTATTTCTGTGTTTGACTTTTTCATTTATAATAATGTCCTCTAAGTTCAGAAATGTGCCAAATGGTAGAAGGGGGGGGGGGGGTAGGTGTGGGTGTGGGTGTGGGTGTGGGTGTGCTGGTCTTTGGGCTTGAATTTAGGGCCTATGCTATGTTTTTGAGCTGTTTTACTCAAGGCTATTGCTTCCCAACTTGAGCTGTATATGTACTTCCAGGATTTTTTGTTTTGTTTTGTTTTATTTGGGTTTTGTATTGGCAATCAGAGGTTAGTCTTATGGACTTCAGTGAATGGGCTGGCTTTGAATCTAGATCCTCAGATCTCATTCTTCTTAATATTTAGGATTACAGGCATAAGCCACTGCTACCTAATTTCTGGCCTCTTAAAAAAATATGTAAATTGTTGCACAAGGTGGTTACAACTTAACATCTCCATTCAGTATCACCTCTTCTGACCTTCTCTCCTCAACCAACCCTTCCTACCCAGTCATATCAAGTTTCTCACTTCCCCTTTCACATACATGCCTCAAGTATTATGACTACATTCACCTGCTTCCCCTACTAACACACCCATTCAAAACATGTTTCAGCTTCCTAGTATTCATTTTGTGAAACTACAGGCCTCTTTTAAAATATTTAATAGCAACATTCCATTGCAATGGAACACCCACCCAACTCTCAGTGTTTGTTTCATTGTTTTTATTATCCATTCACTAATGGGACACTTAGGTTATTTTAAAATCATGTCTATTGATAATAATGCTACATTGAACACTAGACTATAGTTATCTTTGAGAGATGGTGATCCTATTTCCTTGGGGCTTATATACCAAAGGGAAGTTGCTGGATCTGTTTTTAAGTGCTTTTACACCATTTTCTGTAAATGAATACAAATCAACATAGCATCGTATAGAGTATAAGGGCTTCCTTTTCTCTACAGCCTCACCAATACAATTGTCATTTCTTATGTCTTTAAGAACAAGCACCCTAATGCATTTGAGTTTTACAGAAAACGACTTCAATTTCTCTAATGATTAGTGATATTTTGTCACCTTATTGTGGGTCTGTTGTCCATTCCTATATCTTCTGTGGAGAAGTGTACATTCTGGGTCTTTGCCCATTTTTTAATCAGACCTTCTTTTCTGCTGTCAAGTTGTGAGAGTTCTTTAAAAGTTTGGATAATATTCATCAGGTAGAATGATTTGTAAATCTGTCCCCAATCCACAGAAAATTCTTTCATAAACACAATTTAAATGCTATTTTAATCAGTCAGTATAC